>NC_142937.1:5991952-6074452 GCF_046866305.1 Octopus bimaculoides | reverse complement strand
GCCTAGCAGATGCTAATATAAAACTGAGGATCAGTGAAGAAGAGAACACCTATGCTGAACTATTGAGAAATCTACAGTTACTCTATCCAGATTTATAAGTTCAGGTTTATACCTGTAATTATTGGAGCCCTGGGATATGTAACACACTGCCTACATACCAATCTTGAGAAATTTGGCTTCTCAAAACCAGAAAGAAAAAAAGCTAATTCGAAGACTACATATCCAATCCATCACTGGAACTGTAAAAATCTGTAAAACTTTCCAGAAGTTTATCATTTAAATATATATGAGCATGTCTAAATATGTAACTATATGCATGAGAATACCTACATAAAACATACAAATCAGCTCATACATACATACATACATACATACATACATACATACAAAAATACCAGTTCTTGATGTTAAAATTCCAATGAAAGTGCCTTGGATCTAGGTTAGAAACTAAGTCTTTGTCTATTGGCAAGAAATCTTGAAATACACTGAATGATGACATACATACATACATACATACATACATACATACATACATACATATACACGTGTATGAATCAGATTTTCCCGATCAGAAAATTCAGAAGACTTCAGTACATATAAATGAGTATAAACTCTATATTTTAAATGTACAATATATTGTCATCTATTCAGTTCGCAAATTGTTTCAATGTTTAACCACATTTTCTTCAGAATGTTCCTCAATATATCTATATTCGTTGATTGTTAAAATTACAATGTTGACAAATCTTTTTCTTATTATATTGGAAATATGAGTCATGTATTCTCACCGGCTGTTTCTGTTATTACTGTGTCTGTATATTGATTTCCGCATGTATAACCAAACATCTATTTGTATATGTATGGATATATGTTCGCTTGATCTGTTTTATGCATGTGTCGATGTGTATGTACGATATCGTATGTGTGTTTATAAGGTCATTTCTAAAAACGACTGTAGAACAATAACACAAATTCTATAGTGCTGGAGAGAATATAAGAAAAAAAGTAGAGAAACTGTTATATTTCATTTGAAAACTAATAAAATATTTTGATTAACAGAATGAAAACCGGAACAAAATTCAATAAAAGTTATACCTTTCACAAAGAAAGTTAGTTTTAAGTACTAAAAATAAACATAGTCTTATTAAAAAATGTCCCATCAGTTACATTAATATTAAAACCATCTGCACTAAATTTCATTAGCGTTGCGCAGTATGTCAGAAATATTTCAAGGAAAGATCGAATATTAGAATATATATTTAAATACGCCAGTGTCTACATAAATATTTAAATTAAATATTTAATTAAGCTCGTAAACATTAGTTTTATCAATCGGTAATGTTCCTCAGTTAAATGTAATAAGTTTAGGTATTCAATATTGATTTTATATTTACTATTAGAATGTTCATATTAAAAGAAAGAAAACTAACTCATAATCTATAAAATTTCATATTACTAGTAGTTATATGCTATAGGGTTCTTGTCATTGACTAAACCACTGTAACTCATACTTAATATCCATTGGTCGTTCAACTTAATCATACATTTAGCAATATTATTAACTACATTTAAGGCGGTGAGCTGGCAGAATTGTTAGCACGCCGGGTACGATGCTTAGTGGCATTTCGTCCGTCTTCATATTCTGACTTCAAATTCCGCCGACGTCGACTTTATCTTTCATCCTTATTAAAAGGGATAAAATAAGTACCATTTGAACACTGAGATCGATGTAATCGATGTATCCCCGACCCTGAAATGGCTGGCTTTGTGCAAAAATTTGAAATCAATATTATTAACTAGATTAAGAAGGATAATGCCTATTCCGTTAGCACATACATTAAGCTTTATGAATATATGATTAAATCTAATTGCCAGTTGGTGTTAAACACGAATTTCAAGGATTCTTACTATGTGTAATCTCTGACAAGACGCTGAGTTACATAAAATTTTATTGATAATGAATTAGTAAATGTTATTTTAATGTTTAAAATTCTAATAGTATGTATATAATTAGCACTGAATATTTAACCTTATTAGATTAAATAGTTATTATTATTAGATATAATTAATGGTAACCTGAAATTCCTTACTTAAATATCGGATTTGAAAATTTATGAAGCTTGCAATTTTCTCCTTTAAGGCAATATAAAAATGTCGAAACTTTTTTCACTAAGTAATAATAAAGAAATTTAGTGCATATATTCTTGATACTAATATAGCCATAAGGACATTGTTGCAATGAGTTTGGCCTCATCATCGATATGATTATATTTATCAGTGTTTGCCTTATTTTATCTACTAGCAGTACTATTATGCAACATCTTATCGAATTTATCATTCCTAAGTTCATATAAATTACAAATCAAGGCGGACACTAATAAATGTCATGATGAGGTTAAGCTCCTTGAAAAACGTAACAAAACTTAAATAGGATAGGTAAAAGGGAAACCTTGGTAATTTTAAAGGATCGAAGATCCTACTTCGCAAAAAGCCAACCTAACAGACTAACAGACCTGCTCGAACAGAGATAGGTTTAGTAGTAATAAATAAATAAATAAATAAATAAATAAATGAATACAAAGAAATCTTAACGATAAGTTTAGGAATACCACTGAACTGCAACAGTGGACAACGAGCAGCACAGTCATAGATGATTTAAGAATATAGGAATAAAGTTAGAGATAAGTGCGTACAGTTTGATATCGTAGGTTGTTGTCCCTCAATGTCAAGACACTTGCTATAGAAAGCAGTCGAGTTCACCTGAAAATATGACACCATTGATGGAACAGAAGAAATTGAGTGAATCATGCATGAACGTAAACACTCCTCATTACAAAGCGTTCAGCTTGTGTAAAATACCGTAACCGGACGAAATGTTTGACGTATGTTTGCAGCGCTGACGTGTGTGATCAGCTAGGGTTTTTCATCCCAAATATTCAGGAAAATCAAGGGCCCTTCTCATAGATATTAGTTTATACTAATATTTATGAGAAGGCCTCAAACTTTTCCTAAACTTCCCACACTTTTTCGGGTTGCTGCCCCCTTGGCACTCAGTCCACATTCCTAACTCCCCCTCACACTCTCACCACCAGAAACATTGGCCATTTTCAGCATCAAATTCTGAAATCCTTACCTTCGAAATGCAGAGTACGTAAAGCAAGGGACAACTGATGAAGGTAATGTTCTTTATGTTGCCTGTCTTGTTTCTCTGCTTTATTTCGTTATTCGAAAAAAGTTCGTTTTCTGTGTTTTTGTATTTTGATTTTCGTTTCTCATTGTGTCTACGTTTTTCGATGTCCTGTACCCATATATGCATGTATATCTACATAGATATGTAGGTATGTACATATATGTATGTATATATGCATATATATATATATATACATATACATACACATACACATATACATACATATACGTATATGTACAGATACAGATATTGATATAGATATATGTATATGTGTATGAATTCATTCAATCATAGATGTTAGAATGTACTTAACAATACATTTGAATAGCGCTTGAATACCTCTAGAAAACAATGTTGGTGCTGGCACTCTCATAGAATAATACTCGTTATTGTTCTATAGTAAATGGAGAGAGAATCGTCTAGACAATTCTAATGATGTTCTAGTCTGTAGCACAATGTCTTTAGCACTTTATTGATATTTTAAACTGTGTTAGCGTTTATTGGTATATTCAAGTACAAATTCAATCAGACTCTTTACTTGGACACACTACTTTATTTAATCATGAATATTGTCATTATTTTAACCGCTGAATCATATTAATATATATATATCATATTATACATGGGAAGATATATAGAGATATATAGGCACTATTTTGTCAGCCTCTTCCTGAGTAGGATGTTAGCAATATAAATATCTAGCAAATTTTTCATTGCTTCTGTGTTTATGTATGCGTGTGCGAAAACAAATATTTTTGAGGTAAAGTAGCTTAATTTCATTTAATATGTATATAAATTTGTCGTCACCTCCAAACCATGGTTTCATTTCATCAAAACGTCAAATTGTATACAAGCGATCACCAGTCTAATACAGATATATTAGTGGTAACGGTAGATAGAAGACCAATCAGCTGATATATGATCAGTAAGATATGGTGGTTTCTCAGTAAGAATTTCTACTGGTGCTGTTTAGTTTCTTCTTCTCTTTTCCTGAGGTTACGCAGACAAAACAAACGTAGTTTTGTTCCACCTATTACATACAGGTTACAGGTTTCTTCAATGAAATTTGATTGTAATGGCGCAACGACAAAAACGACATATTTTATCTTTCCAGATATCCAACCATGTTGTAAACAAAACTGAAACAAAACATATCAATGCTAACAACAAGGGCGACGATATTAATATTTTTAAGCTTCTGAAAAATAATAAAGAAGATAATGATGATAATAATAATCCTTTCTACATATTCACAAGGCCTGAAAATTTGGAGAATGAAGCTAGTCGATTAAATCGACCGTAGAGCTTTACTTGGTATATAATTTATCGTCCCCGAAAGAATGAAAGGTAATGTCGACCTCGGAGGAATTTGAATACCAAATGTTAAGCTGCCTTAATAATAATAATAATAATAATAATAATAATAATAATAATAATAATAATAATGGTCTTAAAATTTGGCACAGGGCCAGCAATTTCAAATGTGTGTGCGTGTGGTGGGATTTAAGACGATTATATCGATCCTAATGCTCAACTGGTACTTAATTTATCGACTCCGAAAGGATGAAAGGCAAAGTCGACTTCGGAGGAAGTTGAACTCAAAACGTAAGGACGGACGAACTTCCGCTAAGCATTTTATCCGTCGTTTTAACGATTCTACCGGCTCTCTGTAACAACAACAATAATGACAATGAAAATAATAACGATTATTATTATTATTATCATTATTATTATTATTATTATTATTATTATTATTATTATTATTATTATTATAGAAGGTGGAAAAACTGGAAAAGGAGAAAGAAAACAGTAAGAAGCAAAAAGTGGGGAAAATTAAAGTTTGTTCCCCTTTGACTGTAAAATATAGTGTCTTAGAATCTGTAGCACAGCTGTCCAATTCGGAGAGTGTGGCACTTTCCAATTCTGTTGACGAATTAAAAAGTGACACCCTCTCCGGATGGAACAGCTGTACCACAGACTCTAAGCTACTATCTTTTCAGCATTATATTTTACGGTCAAAGAGGAAGTAACTCTAATCCAGCCCCCTTTTGCTTCTTTCCGTTTTCTTTTTCGTTTTCCAGTTTTTCAACCTTCCACCTTTTATATCTACTTCTTTCTCGCCTTTTCTCGCTTTTTCTATTTCATCCTATCCTCCTATTTTCAGTTTGTTATGACACGTGGGCAATGCCAGACATGTTAAAAAATACTGTCTGGTAAGCTCTCATCACATCAAACTAACAGTAATTCATAAAAACATATATTGTGTATATTAAATAATATACATACATATGTGTGTGTATGTGTGTGCGTGTATGTGCATGTATGATATTTATATTTATGTCTATCTATCTATATAAATATATACATACATAAACAAATGTATATGAATACACACATATATCTATGTATACACACACACACACACGCACACACACACACACACACACACACACACATATATATATATGTATAAATATAAGTATATATATGTAGAAATATATGTACACATATATTCACATATATATGTGAATATACTTGCATATATGTGTGTGTATGTCCTTACATAAAGACACGCACAATTATACATACATATAGATGTGACTGTATGTATATAAAACATTCTCTACCAAAGTGGTTTATCTTTTATTGAACAATTGTTATGCTAATAAAGTGACTTGTAAAGAAAAATGTGTGACAAATTCGTGCCAACACATAGAAATTTATAATGGTCTGTTCGTTAGGTTAGTACTCGGAGTAGAATCAATTACGTGGGTTTTATGTCAATAGAAATGACGAAAATATCAATAGATCATTTCAGTCAAGTTGTCATTAATATAAGTGATTTAGTCCAGTTAAAGATTTATCAGGTAACGATTTTATGGGCTGACAATTCATTTATTTCGTTATGGTACAGTGATACGGTAAAGACCATTATAATCGTTAATAGACATATCAGGGAGAGCAAAAGTAGTAACAGTGATGCAATTTACTACTACTACTACTACTACTACTACTGATGAAGATGATAATGATGATGATCATGACAACGATGATAACTGTATTAATAGTGTTTCCTTTATTTTTCCTAAGGACAATAAAGACACGTATAAGTCGTTATAAGAACAATCATGGTAACATTATTAACGATGATAAAACTAAACGTATTGCAAGAGATAGTGACACAATAAAATGAATGATTTTGCCAGAGAAATAGTAAAAGAGAAGAGGGAACAATTGGATTTGAAAGAGAGAGAGAGAGGGGGGAGAAAGCGAGAGGGAGAGAGAGGGGGAGAAAGCGAGAGGGAGAGAGAGGGGGGAGGAAGCGAGAGGGAGAGAGAGAGGGAGACAGGGAGAAGGAGAGAGAGAGAGAGAGAGAGAGAGAGAGAGAGAGAGAGAGAGAGAGAGAGTGAGTGAGAGAGAAAATGCTACTATATCTAACCAAAAACGAGACGAAAAGCAATACTTTGGAGGGGGTTAATTTGAAAAGAGATGAGATTTAGGTGGGTTTTATCAGTTTGCTTTTGAGTTTGTCCGAGGAAAATATTCAGTTAGGTTTTAATGGGGGAAAGCTGTGTTTTATAATAAATATTTATAACGAAACAAGCTGGAGATTTCGTATCGTCATTTGCTTTAATAATTTCTTACATAGGAACACGGTCAGGAATTTGAGTAGGTACAACCAGTACACGTGTACCTGACTGGTATTTAATTTTATCGACGCTAAATACTGAACGTAAGGAACCGGACCAAATGCCTTAAAACGTTTTGTTCGACGCTCTAATAATTCTGCCTATCCATCATCCTCATCTGATATCATATTCGTTTTGAAGGAATATACAGGCCTTGAAAGCTCTTTGGGTAGAGCCGAGTCGATTAAGTCAATTCCAGTATTTGAGTGTAGCGACTTAAGTTTATCGATTTTCGAAATGGTTTACCCCGGCAGGGTTTGAATCTTACATGTAACGTACCGAAACACATACGCGGGTCAGCTGAAAAGTCAATAGGCTGACCAGGATTCTTTCATGGAATGTGACTAAAGGAGGTTTCTTTTTCAACATCGTCCACCTTGCGGTCCACACGTTTCTTCTGTCGGTGTTGCAGTGTATTGGTGAAGGAGCTTTCATCCTGTTGATATTAAAAAAATGTCATCAACTGTAGATATGACGTCATCATCCCTTCGGTACTGGTTCTCAGTCAAGTGCTTTTTCATTTTGGGGAATAGATGATGGTCAAGTGGGGCCGAATCAGGAGAAAAGGGAGGCTGATCAATCTGCTTAAAGCCACAGTCATGCCCAGCAGCCATTGAAATGAAGTGTGTTTGTGAAGATTACAGAAGACGTATCATAATTGTAGTCTCTTATGGATTGAAATCGATGAATTACTAAAGCCAATTAATCGGACACTCAGTCTTTTCCCTCCAGGTATTGTATATCTTGGACTACATTATCTAACGATTCCTTGCATTTTAAAGAAAATGGGTTGTACTTTGAGACTGTTATTTCTCGCAGGGCTATTCACCCTTTACCTTTTATTCAATAGGTAGTTGTTTTCTCACAGGAAAGAATTTCTGCTTGTGATTGTAGACAGACATTAGCTCTAATGGAGGCGGGATGAAGATATGTTGAATTTGTTCATTAAAAAGGGGGTTGCATCACCTTGCTCTGCTAATGTGAGATGCTGATATATCCGGAATTTCATGAAACAGTATCTAAGCACTCGAACAGCGCACAACCTTCCCACAAAACGTAATCCTCTTTTCCTTTGCCTTCCATCCGTTTCATTCGTTACTTTCAAATCTATCATTCTTTGCAACTTCAGAATACTTTAGTAAACGTCCGTTGCCACCACTATCCTCTCTAAAACTCTTTTGTCGCATTCAAAGCACATAGTTATCCGTAGTAGAGGTAACTAACCTCCAGTTGACACCGAAATCTTGAGCATTTAAATATTCCCGTAGGAGTAAAGAAAATTAAAATCGTCCACAAATTTGTTTCACTAAGCTGTAGCTTTATCTGGTTGAGCTTACCCGGATACTCTTGACTCGATTATGTCACCCATCATCACCTTACATGACACTAACAAGACGGGAAGATAACATCACGTGTCAGTACAAAGCTGGTCAATGAAGGTTTTCGCTGGACGACTCTATATATTTATCTACAGGAGTGTATCACTAATACGTTCTTGCTTAACTATCCGGCAATGTGTTCCCCACAAAAATGCATGCATTTTCTTCTAAGGACTTCAGTGATTGCAAGAAGACTGCCATACAGTTTTTGTTTGGTCGGATGCTTTTCCCATGTGATATTCATACTGACTCGTAACACATAAGTGTAAACCTTCTCAAATCTTGCCGCTAGGTGCTTATTGACATTTCTGATTCCACAATGACACGAACGAAACTTAAAGTCATCAGGTGTCCACAGATTCCTTTCAGATGACACTGAAGCTTTTAAGAATAGCCTACTGCTTTTGCGTGAATTCTTTTAAAATCCTTATCTGTGAATGCAATGTTACGTCTTATGCATACAAAAGAGTCTACTGATTTTAGAGGATATTTTTGTGCTTATTGACATTTCTGATTGTAGTCGTTGAAGAACGAATACAGCTTACAGTGATGTATTACATCACCTCACGTGTTACTGCTTATTACTATGAAACCTTTATATTTGTAATTTGTCGACTTACCCGTTGACAGCCAAGTATTTTGAACATCGATCCATCTCCCGTGCCAAAAAACACTCAGCCATTTTTGATCTCAATGTTAAATATTTCCGTATTATTCTAGTGATACTCACGTGCCTTTTGTAGAAACCATTTACTGGAATATATGAAAAAATTTAAAGAAGAAATAGAAAAGTATTTATAACATAGTCACAGAAAGAATATAGGATATTTATGAGAAACTGACTAAGATTAATAAATATAATATATTAAGGATTATACTACCTTTATACCCCTATATTCTTATTCCTTATTCTCAATAAATAACTCTACAACAGATTGTACCACGTATATTGCAACGTGTATGCATTTGTGTATTTGTATGTTTGTCTGTGATTTTTGCGTTTGTGTTTATTTCTGCCTATGCTGCTGTCATTTAATACAAGACCAATTTTGATCGAAGAATTCCATTGACCTAAAGTTAACTAGCTATGAACATCGTTTTAGGTGTATCTAGGAGTATATTAGCCGATGTGTTCCTCTTTTTAGAAATTTGGTTTCAGAGAGATTTTATTGTTATTTCTAGTAGTTTTAGTGACCTTAAAGAAGTTTCTTCTTTTCTTCAAACGCTTATGAAGGAAAGAAGGAAAGAAAGAAAGAAAGTGTTATCAATACACGTGGAAAAGAATTATATTAGCTAATCAGGTTTTAAGTAAGTAAAAACTTGATTACCTCAGTACAAAATATATTTTTCAAGACGTCCATTAATTTAACTCAAGACAACATCTCCGTTCATTTATTAAGTACAATATCTCTGAACAGAAAAGAAGTTAAGCGCTGACGACAGAAGAAAGCAATAAGAGAAATCGTGTTAAGAAAAAATGTCTCCTCAGAACAAAATCAATTAAACGAGAACATGAAGCGAGGAAGGCTAATCATGAAAACTTTTAAGAAATGATTAAAGAAAAATTACAAACAGCAATTTAATGGTTGCATAACTACTGCATTGGTTTTATGAAATCATGTTCTGAGTTCACGTCGATAGCGAGTGATTGCATTGTTGCTTTTGGGGTGATATTTGATACCACCGTATCTGAATTTAATAAATTATTTGAGAATGTTCGAACCATTATTCTCTTTTTCTTTTAATTATTTTAGTTAGTGAACTGCGGCCATACCACAGCTTCGTTTCGAAGGGTCTTAGACGAATACATATAATACAGTACAAATGATTCATTTCGAAGTTCGAATTTTATCTTATCGGTGCCTATTTACAGCTCTAAGTTACGGGTTATAAATGTGTCAAGACAGATATGGAAACAAGGCGGTGAGCTGGCAGAAGCGTTAGCTCACCGGGCGAAATGCTTAGTGGTATTTCGTCTGTCGCTACGTTCTGAGTTCAAATTCCGCTGAGGTTGATTTTGCCTTTGCCTTTGCCTTTCAGCCTTTCGGGGTCGATAAATTAAGTACCAGTTAATCGACCTAATCCATTTGTCTGTCCTTGTTTGTTCCCTCTGTGTTGAACCTCTTGTGGGCAATAAAGAAATAAGATATGGAGTCAAATGCGTACATACACACGCACGCACACATGCTCACAGGCGTAAAGACCCCCCCCCCCCCCACACACATAAGTGCTTCCGTATATCGCAGAATGGTGTTGTAACAGTGGTCAGGTTGTCAATAATTTATTTGAAAGAGTTATCTTTTTTATGACACAATGATGTTCTCTCCTTTTGTGTCAGATGTTTATCCATAAACAATAATATTAATGATCTGGTTGAAATGAAGGGTGCTTGTCAGGCTTTTCCAGACAAGTGATATCAACGCGATTAATGCTCTTCCTCAACAGTTGTAAACTGACAACTGCAGAGAAAATATGTAGAGGAAAGAAATTCCAGTGGGAGGACGTTCTGGGAAGGAATAAAAAGAAATCGGAGTTGGTACAGTACTGGACAGATGAGAATGACAAATGGACACAATACGGAGAATGGGAGGAGAAGACACAAGAGGTGCCTGAGTGGAGACAGCATTAGTCCTTCCAGTTCCGAGGAGAAGAGAGTATTGCTGTTAGGAGTAGTAAGAAGCTGAGAGGAAGGCGACACAACAATGGGTTAGGCATTGGAGATCGAGGGAGATCGATTTCATAATCACGCCGGTGCGAACTAGAAAATCTGGGTGAGTGTGGAAGCAGTACAGTCCCAGACGTGAGAATAATACTCCATTGTGGGTTTTATCAAAGCTTTGCGGAAGTTAATAATGGCCTGGTGACGAAGTGTAGGAGCAATATCAATGAAATCACTTGAACCCTTAACAATATTGCTAATTGAGGACTTGCACCTAAGTGTAGCTTTAGATTTTATATTAGACACAGAACAATGAATAATAAAGTCATCTCTCAGGTTTGGAACTCAGAAAATTATGATATTCTTCAGATTTAGCTAAGTATCAAAAATAATTCTGTCTCACTCACATCTGCTTCCCTTTATAAATTATTGATAATGAACTTGGCGAAATATAGTGATTTTACCTTTGACCAACGAGGCAAATACGTAAGAGCAACAAGCACATTGAATTATTGATTACTATTACAAAGAACAGAATTGAGAAAAAGCGTTTAGTATAAAGCAATAGTATTTTCTGGCTCACAGCATAAGAGGGTCTTGAAGTTCTGCAAGTCAGTGTAACTTCAACGTATCGCTATCTTTCATAAACATACTTTTACAAATATAGCGTACTGTGGACTGTGAGCCTGAGTATACGCCTGTGTGTCTTTATGTATACGTTGCGTATTTGACCTATATACTTGTAAATGTATGTGTAACGGGATTTACTTAAGTAAATCCGAATTTACTTTAGTAAGAACCTGAGAGTCCGTACACACGATTGGTGCACGGGTACGCTATCCGTGACTCTACTTTGGTATCTTTGTTTTTTTTTAATACATTGATTCTATTGGATCCTAAGAGTGGCTGTGTGGTAAGAACTTGCTTCCCAACCGCAAGGTTTCGGGTTCAGTCCCACTGCGTGGCACCTCGGGCAAGTGTCTTCTACTGAAGCCTCGGGCCGACCAAAGCATTGTGAGTGGATTTGGTAGACAGAAACTGAAAGAAGCCCGTCTTATATATATATATATATATATATATATATATATATATATATATATATATATATATATATGTTTGTGTGTCTGTGTTCCCCTACCATCGCTTGACAACCGATGTTAGTGTGTTCACGTCCCCGTACCGTATCGGTTCGGCAAAAGAAACCGATAGAATAAGTACTAGGCTTACAAAGAATAAGTCCTGGGGTCGATTTGCTCGACTAAAGGCGGTGCTTCAGCATGGCCGCAGTCAAATGACTGAAACAAATAATAGAATCTCTCTCTCTCTCTCTCTCTCTCTCTCTCTCTCTCTCTCTCTCTGTATATATATATATATATATATATATATAGAGAGAGAGAGAGAGAGAGAGGTTACAATTGATAGGAAAAATCCAGGGAATAATTACAAGATGGCTAAATGCTGCTTAAGTGGCCCAGGATTTAATTCTGGGGTAGTAAGTCGTATTTAGTAGAAAATAGGTAAATTGTATAAGGAGACGATCGCTCGGGATGTTGTTAAACCATTTATATCTTGAAGTCTTCTACATATGTTTTGACAGATGCACTCCAAAAATGTCCGCCAGGATAAGTTATGGTCAGCAGTGCATCAATCTTATCAGGAAGGATATGAATAACAAACTCATCAAGCAGACATGTTAACAGAAATAGAAAGTCCTATAAAATAGGTGACGTGTAAATATAAATATTACATACATACAAAAAAAAAAAGAAGACACAAACGTATACAAACACATATACATACACACGCATTAATATACATACACATAAACATATACTGCTATTTCTAAACATGAAAGGGGTTTTGAAACCCTCTTAGTTAAAATTGTAAGAATCCTTAGTTATAATTATAAACATTCTTCTTCTGTGTATTTTATGATATCATGTTTGGCCATTGATATATTCATAAATAATTATTAATTGCTTATGATATATATGTATTATTGCATTACTTTTTAATTGTTTAATTTTCCCAAATCATATCCGGTGGTTTGCGGTGGCTCGAATTTACCGGTCTTTTCTCAAAACCACTGGGCATGACATTTGAATTCAAAACTTAAATGTGTAGACAGAGGTTGACACATTATTCTTGCCGGTCGGGATACATGTAAATCCCAAGGTAAGGTCTTGTATTGATTTCTATCTATAGGAATATTCCCTGATGATACGAATGGAATCCTTAATAGCTTCCTAACGTCGAAATTGCAATAGGGAATAAGCCATTTATTTTTAAGTTGTGGATTCTATATGTCATGTCGCCTGTAGGCAGCTTTTATTATGAGGAGAAATAATATGAGTGATAATAGTGACTTTATAGCGGTTTTGACTGCTATTTCTAAACATGTAAGGGTTTTTTGAAATCCTCTTAGTAATAATTCTGACTTGTTCATAATTATAAACATTCTTCTATGTATTTTATCATAACCTGTTTGGCCATCGATATATTCATAAATAATAATTGATTATGATATATCCTCCGTAATGTATTATTGCGTTACTTTTTAAATATATATATATATATATATATATATATATATATATATATATATATATATATATATATATATATATATATATATATATATATATATATATATTCAAATACATACATAGGCAGAAAAATATTCACACATATGTGTACCAATATAGCTACACATATACTAGTACATATTCTAGCTGCAACGACATAGAAACATACTTTTGCTAAAATATACGTTTACTATCATATACTTATACACAAACGATCAAATACATACACAGGAGCATACACATCCCAAAACATCGATAGACACAAACACATAATTGTATACACATACACACACTTACTTAAGCACATATACATGATTATTCATTAACAAAATATTTACATACGAACAAGGAACGCTAGGAATGTAAAATGACGTTATCGAAACAAACTAGATATTGTGAGAGGAGAAGACGTATAGAAAGTTAGAGAGGGCAAAGAAAGGAAGGAAGGAAGAATAAAACAAAATAGAAAGAGAGAGAGAGAGAGGGAGAGGGGGAAGGGGGGGGGGAGGAACGAGCAAATTGTAAATGTAAAAAAATGCATGAAAAGAAAGGAAAGAAGCGGAGGCGAGGGAAAAATTATGGAAAGTAAGATGGAAGAAAAAAAATAAAGGAAATTGGCAGAAATTATTATTAGGTTATGGGAAGAAATTTGAAAGAACTAAAAAAAGTGTTAATTCAAAGAATACATTTGGAAGCTCACTCTCACTCCCATAAGCAAATATAACCACACATATACATATAAAAGGTAAAGTTAAGTCAAATAAGCAAATACAATCATTCATCAACAGGTGCTTGTGTAGTATACTTAAAATTATATGGCTCGAACACATAAGCAATATGGAGCTATGGCAAAGAACGAATCAAGTTTCGATTAGGGAGCAAATATTTAAGAAAAAGTTGAAAAGACACACCAAATGTAGCGAAAAGTGCTTTACAGTGGAATCCGGATGGATATAGAAAGAGGTGTAGGCCTAAGAACTCGTGGCGTAGATCAACACAAAAGGAACTAGAGAAAGGGGGATATTCATGGCAGAGTATAAGTACAGAAGCGAGAAATTATGCGACATAGAATTCAATTATAAGTGGCCTATACTCCGCGTTGGAGGGTTAAAGGCAAGAAAAAAATACTAGTATATGTATATATGTATATATATATATATATATATATATATATATATATATATATATATATATATATAATACGAGGTGGTGCTTCCCAACTGCACGATTCCGGTTTCACTCCTACTGCGTGGCATCTTGAGCAAACGTCTTCTACTAAAGGCTCGGGTTGACCAAAGCCTTGCGAGTGGATTTAGCAGGTGGAAACTGAAAGAAGCTCGTCGAATATATGTATGTATGTGTGTGTGTGTGTGTGTGTGTGTGTGTGTGTGTGTATGTGTGTAATGTGCGTCTGTGTGTGCATGTGTGTAATGTGCGTGTGTGTGTGCATGTGTGTTTGCGCATGTATGTGATTGTGTTACTCCCCCACCACTTGGCAACTGGTGTTGGTGTATATCTTGCCGTATCACAGCATTTCTGCAAAAGAGACCGATAGTATATATATATATATATATATATGTGTGTGTGTGTGTGTGTGTGTGTGTGTGTATATATACATATATATATATATTGCGGTTGTAACATCTTTGATGATTTGTCTCTTCGATTAGAATTGTCTTGGGACTAAACACCAGCCACACCAATGAAAATAAAGAATATCAACTTGAAACATAACATCAACAACAATGCTATCATCATCATCATCATCATCATCATCATCATCATCATCATCATCATCATCATCATCAACATCAGCAACAGCGGAAGCAGCAGCAACAACAACAGCAACAACAATAGCAAATAGTTCAATTCTTATATAGAGTTACTCTATGCCCACAGCTTCTTCTTATATTACGATTTTATCTTCCTTAACCAGATTTCTGTCTTTCTTGTTTTTCTCTCTCTTCTTACAAACGCAAGTGCTATACTCTTTTTTTTTTTTTATCTCTTTCCGAAATTGTATCATTAAATTTTCCTTATTTTTCTTTTTACTTTATCTATTTCTCTTGCTAACCCTTGTACTAAACGCTTTTACTTTCAAAGTTCTCTTTCTCTCCTTCTGCCTCTCTGCCTCACTCTGTCTCTGTCTGTCTGTCTGTCTCTCTTTCTATCTGTCTGTCTGTCTCTGTCTCTGTCTCTGTCTCTCTCTCTCACACACACATCTTTCTTGTCATATACTGTACGGATTTATTCGCTTCCGAATCTATTTTAAGCTCCAAACAAATTCTTTCATTGACTTTTATGTAAGCTCAGCTAGAGAGTCATATCGCCATCAGCTATTCTACTTCACTCACCCCAGTATATTTCTGAATGGCTCTACGGTCTATAATAGAATTTTACATTTTTGCTCCTATCTCCATTCATGCTTAAACAATCAACCTTTCTATTACCTTTGAATTTCTAGCCAAATTCCACAGGAAATATATAGTGCCAAACTTCGGTCTGGCTTAAAAATAATTCTTTTATTCGTATTACCTCATGAATGAACATAAAATAAGTTATAGAATTCTTCTGCTGTAACCTTGCAATTTACTTTATTTCTCTATCAATTACATTCAATCTTACCTTCTCTTTCAGTCTTTTAGTCGATATCAAATCCATGTTTCTATCAAATTCATGTTCGATTCACTTATTATATAACTGCTTTTATACTTTCTTCAATTAATTCTCTTTTTTTTTTCGTCTTTTTCTCCCCTTGATTTTCTCATTTCATTTTACATCTGGAAAAATAATACACACCGACAATTAGCATGATCTATTGATGAAATATTCTGCAATATTTTGATGGCGAGTACGGAAATGCAATTTCTGGACCACACCCCTATTTCTGTGTAGTTCCATTTAGTTGCTAACGTTTAAAACTTCTATGTAGTTCTTCTGACCTGTGCGGGTCAACCTACCAATGCATATCTGTTATCATAAAAATGGGCTTTATTGAAATATAATGGCCTCAAAATACAAAGTAAACGTTTGTCTTAAACTCGATGGGATGGGAACCTACAATCAGTGAACATCACTTGTATATTTTCCTAATTTTAAAGCGCAATAAAATATGGCTTCTAAATGTTTCATGTTGCTTATCATATTTCAAATCGCACCTAAAATTAATATGATTTGCGCTTTATTTGGTTTCGGCAATTATCTCTAATAAATCTGTTCCCAGAATACAAATAATGAAATAATGGATATGCTAACGCAGTGAATTGTGTATTAATGTCCTAGAATTTTTAAAAAAAGAACTGTGATATATATATATATATATATATATATATATTCTTATTCGTTTATCAAAACATTTATTCAGAAATCTTATGTTCTGGGGGCGTGTAGTTAGAGTAGGTGTGTGAATCGTATCGCATGATGACACTCAATATCTATCTATTTATCTCTCTGTCTCTCTGTCTCTCTCTCTGTCTCTCTCTCTCTCTCTCTCTCTCTCTATATATATATATATATATATATGTCCTCAGTAGCAGGATGTAGCAAAATGGTGTGGCAAGCAATGAAGAGTAGCGATAAGCGTGCAGTGAGTCTCCACTAGGATCGATTTCCATTTGAAGCTATTTCGTATAATTCCTGCTTAACTAAGACTTGAATGTCAGAATACTCTCTTTGGTTATTCTCCCTGAAATCTATATCGTCCTCGTGTCTATTTGAAATGAGACTAATAGGAATTTGCAATGAAGTAATACAATAGACGGCGACGATCCATTCCGATGGTATCTCATAGACATTCTATTTTTCTACTCTAACTTTTATATTTACTTAGCGACTATTCTACCACTGCACCGGTAAGTAGCGTAGAACCATGACATCGCTATTGATAACGTTGAAATCAAAACAAATCCCCTGTTGTTACTTGCACTTTCAGAAATAAATAAGATACTAAAACAGAATCTTAAAATTGTCCAAAACTAAAATGTTGGAAGGAGAGTATGGTTAATTGAATAGTTTTCTACTTCATGAACAATTTAGTAAAAAGCATAAAGGGAGGCGGCATAAAAAAAGACAGACAGAAAGACAGTTTGACAAGTATTTTCCAATAACTGACTATATTGAATACATTGAACTAACGAATTAATGTCAGCGAATAAGCAGTTTTATTTCAATGTTCATGCGCACGCGCAAATACACACATACACCCGCAGAGAGGAAGAGAGAGAGAGAAAGAGTGAGAGAAAGAGAGGTATTATATCGAGTTATATCGAACACAAGTCAAGGGGAGCAGCAACAGCTAGTCTAATTTGCATAACTATGCCTTCCTGATAACGTTATTATCAAACTATTCATGTAACATACATTGGATATGCTAATACTTTTTATGTAAATTAATGCGCGATGTATGATTTGGCTATGAAGTACAAACATATTATATATATATATATATACATATATATATATATATATATATATATATATATATATATATATATATATATAATCATAAATATATAAGGATTAACAGAATTCTGCTTCTCCAACATACTGAGAATTCAGAAATAGCAGCCAAAGAACTACTGATTCCAAAACTACAAACTTTTCTCTAAATTGATAGCGATATTCAATTAACGTGAGTTATTTAGACATTAACAAATTTATTTGAATATTTAGCTGAAGATCAGAATGGGGTATTTTCATATTCCTAACTGTGAAACGTCGTACTAAATTAACTAAAGGCAAGTTGTTTTTTTACTCTTCTCTTTTGTTTTTTGTTCTGTGTCTATCATGAATATCGCTATCAATTTAGAGAAAAGTTTGTAGTTTTGGAATCAGTAGTTCTTTGGCTGCTATTTCTGAATTCTCAGTATGTTGGAGAAGCAGAATTCTGCTAATCCCTATATATTTATGATTATAAATGGTTCTACCGATAAGGTTTTTTTCATACTGAGCTACCCGGCAAAATTGTTAATTATTAATTTTATTACTAATTGACGATTCCCTGCCCTGTATATCTATCTATCTATCTATCTATCTATCTATCTATCTATCTATCTATCTATCTATATATATATATATATATATATATATATATATATATATATATATGTACAGAGTGAAAACGATATTCTTTTCTACTCTAGGTACGAAGCTTGAAACTTTGGGGGAGGGGCCCAGTCAAATAGATCGACCGCAGTACGCAACTGATACTTAATTTATCGACCCCGAATGGAGGGTAGGCAAAGTCGACCTTGGTGGAATTTGAACTCAGAACGTAAAGACAGACGACGAAATACCGCTAAGCATTTCACCCGGTGTGCTAACGTTTCTTAGTTCTTTACTGCCCACAAGGGGCTACACACAGAGGGGACAAACAAGGACAGGCAAACGGATTGAGTCGATTATATCGACCCCAGTGCGTAACTGGTACTTATTTAATCGATCCCGAAAGGATGAAAGGCAAAGTCGACCTCGGCGGAATTTGAACTCAGAACGTAGCGGCAGACGAAATACCGTGCTAACGTTTCTGCCAGCTCGCCGCCTTATAGGGAGAAAAAATATTGGGGTTGTTATGATTGTCTGATTTCTGTCGTCTGATGGATCATCAAATAGGGATGAAACTAATCAGAATGTGTCCTACCGACAGAGAATTGTTTTAACAGCGAGATTTCAATATTGTAGACATAGATTAAGATTTTCAAATGATTCAGTATAGGTTTATTGTGAATAAGCAATTGTTTTACACACACGCGCACACACCTCTCACCCATATATATATATATATATATATATATATATATATATATATATATATATATATATATATATATTTACATACATATATAGATAGGTAGATATATAGATACACACACACACACACACACACACACACACACACACACACACACACACACATATATATATATATATATATATATATATATATTTACATACATATATATATATATATACATATAGCTACAGGAATACATTTATACGTCTGTATGTGTGTTTGTCAGTGTCAGTACACACACACACACACACACTCACATATATACATGCATGTATACATATATATATATATACATGCACATATATATGTATATATTTACATATATATATACATACATATATATATATATGTATGGTACAGATAATATATATTTAAGTATTTATTTATATATATTTTATCTATGTGACCTACTCTATATATGTGTCTATGTACATATATATCTGTATGAATATCTATCTATCGATCTATCTATTTCCCTTTCCACACACACACACACACACACACACACACACATATATATATATATACATACATACATACATACATGTAAGTAGACTTGCAAACATAAATATATTGTTTGTTTACAAAATGGTTATATGCTTGAGATGATTGTTAATTAGATTCTAATTTTTCGGACAATTAAGCTCATATAATGACACGGTTAATGACACACTATCATAAAGTAATAGTGTATTTATGTAGCAGCGGACGTCAGTAGTTAGATACCAGAATTCAAATAGCACACACACACACACACACACACACACACACACACACACACACACACACACACACATTCACACATATATCTGTATTTATAAACATATTGTTATGTATATATACTTGAATAAATGTATGAAAGTATAAATGTATGTGCATCAGTATGTCCTACTCGCGCCTTTATACGCAATTGAGAAGTGGGCTTTTACGAAGAGGCACTAACACATACATATACACACACATGCACACTCACGTACAAACTTACACACACGTATATATATAAATATATATATATATATGTGTGTGTGTGTGTGTTTGGGTGTTCTCGCTCCCTAGCAACCCACGTCTCACATGCAGTGTTATTGAAAAGACTGACATGTGGGGGGGGGGGTCTTGTCAAGCCTTGTTTTTAACACATCTTTTATCGAGGCAAATGCCTTCCAACCTGCTCTTATTCAGGAATGTTTAGGCCCATATTCACTGTCTGTCCCATGTAAACCTATTCCTTTACCTCTTCCATTTTATCGGTTCCACTAATATTCGGTCATGTGCAACATTTTCAACTGCATCTATTTTGTTTTTATGCATTTTAATGTCTACGTCTGAGCTATGAGTGTCCAGCTGCCGGCATTGCCTGCAGCTGGTCTGTGGTTTCGGTGATGAGTACGATGTTAACTGTGAATTGGCGGTGTTGATGTCAACACCACCTCTCCGGTCAATATCTCTGGTGACAATTTCCAGATATGCAGTGAAGAATTTTGGAGAGATTGCATATCATTGACGTCTTTTCACTTGGAACTCTTACAGATGATAATAACAGGGCTACATTTGTGGCGCATTTCTGAGCATTTTGGTGTATTGTGCCCCAACTTTTTTGCATTTCCAGTGATTTTAGTACTGCGTTCATTTCGATTCTATTGAGAGCCTATTCGCAGTCCACTAAAGCGATATACAGCTTCGTTGCTTTCGCTCGTTGTTAAAGCTGTGTTAAAGTGAATACGTGATGTATCGTACTGTAGTTTTAACGAAAATTTGCTTGTTCGAGATGTTTAGATTTTCTGGTGATTATGACCTTTCTAAAACATCCTGAGACAAGCGGCACATGGCATCATACTTTCTTAGACTTTCCTTATCACCCTTATTATGAAGCAAATGGTATTCGACTCTTTCCACTGCGGAGATATTTTACCCTGCTTCAGATAGCAATTGAAACGTAGAACGAGGATTTTCCACAGCCCTTCTCCTCCACTCCATAACATCTTCGTTGCTATTCTGTCTTTTGCTCCAGCTTTATCTGCTTTCATCACTGACTAGAATAGGTGGTACTTCTTCGAACATTGAAGACGGTGGAGGATCGATTCTCACTGATGATTTTAAAATGTTGGCGTTGAAGGATTTGCATGCCTCTTCCATCTTCACTCCGTTTTCAAGCACTGTCACATCTGATCTACAAAGTGCCATCTTTCTCTTGCATCTTCCTAGACTTTTCCATGCTTCTGCAGCCTGCATCAGTTTCTTCAATCTATAATTATCAAACTCATTTCCCAGATGTCTTATCGCTTTGCAATATATATATATATTGGAACGAAAAAATAATAATAAGGCAGAATGCTAAACCTGTGTCACGCTGAATCTCCTTGCTCAGTCACTTGCAAGTTAATTTCATGAGCAAGCTGTTCCGTTGATCGGATCAGCTGGAACCCTCGTCGTCGCAACCGACGGAGTGCTCCTATATATATATATATATATATATATATATATCTTAGATATCTTAGATAATAAAACGTATGGTATATACTTGGTAGTTCACCGGTAAAGCACGTTCGCTTTCACAGTGTTTGTTGTGTATTTGATTTATCAGAGAGTTGGAAAATGGAAGATACGAGTATTTTTATTAATCTCTATACAAAACGAGAAGATACCTTGTGGGACAGTCGTCTTATTATCATCTGAAGAGACACATGCTCCGACGGATGCTCCTAATTCAGTTAAGTATCCCTCCCGTGAGGGATCGATGCTAGATGGGTCGAAACAATTGTAGTGATTGATAAAAATTCTCGAATTTTCCATCTTCCGTCTCTCTCCCTCTCTATACACACACGCACACACACACACACACACACACACACACACACACATACACACACACACACACTATTGACAGTTAGATAGGCAATTAGACAGGCAGAGAGACAAGTAGATAGATAAATCGATTCATAGATAGATAGATTGAAAGACAGATAGTTATACTCACTTACACACACACATGATACGAGTCGCGTCAAGAAGTTTTATGAATTGATTGATAGACATCGACAAAATAATTTACCCAATTCGCCATAATAAATAGTCTCGTCGTCATTACAGGCATTGACATAATAATATACTTACTGCTATAAATAATAAGGAAACACCTCTCAAATTATATCCCACCCTATTGTAACAAGTGACATTCGATAATGTCGTCTAGAAAGTATATATATATGCGCGCGTACGTACACACACACGCACACACATATACGAGAGTGGGCTGGAAAGTTCCTAGACTGACTGTGGAGTGATGCTAGAGTTGTGAAATCTTGGACGCATTAATTCCAACCCTTTTTAGTAACAGCTGCATTCTTTCCGAATAAACTGACATCTGACTGTTCAAAGAAGTCTTCAAATGTAACTAGAAGCGACTTCTGTTGAAGAAGGACAAAATTTGGTATCGTGTTGTTAACAAGTACTTACAGATAAAGTGTTTAGCCTCCAACTACATCATACTGAAATAGTCACTACTTTAGGCGGTGACACCCCAGCTTTATCAAAGGTGCAAAAGCGGTAGCTAAATTTAAGAGGACAAAGGACAGTCTTGAAGATGACCCAATGTCACCGGGGAAAACATTGGTCATGTTCACCCCATAGTGATGGTTGACTGGTGATTGACTATAAATCAACAAGCCAGTGTTATAAGCATATTCAGTGTGAAAGTTGAGAATATCGCGCACAATGAACTTGACAAGACGAAGGCTTCTTCTTCGTGGATTCCACACCATCTTATACATGATCAAAAACGCTCCAGGCTGACCACATCATGGAAGAATCTGACATTCTTTGAGACAGAACCAGGTGGTTTCCTTGAACGTTTCCTAACCCAGGATGAGTGTTGGCTTCGTCACTTTGAGCCAGAGACTAAGCGATAATATATGCAGTGGAAACATCCGTCATCACCTGCAAGGAAGGTGATAACCTCCGATTTTTTAAATTTTGGAATGCAAAAGGCATTGTGTCTATTAATTATCTTCAAAAAAGGCCTACGCCATCAGTGGAGAGTACTATGTCAACTTGCTGAGACAGTTACGAAAGGTTTTCAAGATGAAACACCCTGGGAAACTGTCGAAACAGGCTTTATCGGGACAATGCTCCAGCACACAAGTCTTTGTTTCAACTGCATGTGTGTGTGACTGTACATTTGAAATGGTTGATCACTCTCCCTCTGATCCTGGTTTGGTCCCATCTGACTATGATTTATTCCCAAGCAAGAAAAGAACATGTATGATAATAGCGATGTAATGTATTGTTACACAAAGTAGGAATAAACTTGTGACAAAATATCGATGAAACATTTATAAAATTATGTAACAAAACTATGCATATATATTTCGTCTTGTATTTCGTGTGCATAATGCCTCTCCCAAGGTTTAATTGTATGCATATATATACACACATAAATGCATACACGTATATATATTCATACATACACTTGCATGCATGCACATATGTGTGTGTGTGTGCATGCGTGCGTGTATATACCTGTATGTATATATTCATATGTGTATGCATATAGATATTTATGTATATGCATGAACCTGAAACCACGTGGTTAGAACGAAAACTTCCTAACATACAGTCACGACTATTTTTGCATGCAAAGAAAGACATACGTAAAAATATGTCCTTCGTATATACAGATAGAATTGGTTATATATATATATATATATATATATATATATATATATATATATATATATATATATATATATATACACACACACGCACACACACACATACATATATATATGTATGTACGCATGTGTGTATAAATATCTATGTATAAATATTTTTATGTATCTTATATATATATATATATCACCCTTCATATACAGACATACATTTATAATCGTACATAAAACGATACCTATATATACATGTCTGTGCGTGTGTTTGTGTGTGTGTGTATGTGTGTGTGTTTGTGTGTGTGTGTAGATATACGTTCACATGCACATACTCCATACACAAACATAAAGACGTAAGAACAGGCATGCGCACATATATTCGGTTAAGTGATCGATGGAAATCCCATTAAGGCATTAAATAGGTTAGCGTATATTCTGTCTTTAGAAGAATATGAGCAGCGGTCATGATACCCGCTTTTACTAAGGAAGGAAGATATATTTGCGAAATTTCATTCCATGTATCAAGACCACTTTATGATTAGAGGTGTGAAGTAAAAGCCAGAGTTAAGATGTTAGTAAGGAAATGGATCAAGATACAGCCAGATCAATATCAGATACATTTATAGCTTGATTAAAAGATGGCGAAGGTGTTCTGAATTATGATAAAGTGATGAGGATGTTCATAGCGAAGGCCTTCTTCACCCCATTATATCTGTGTGTAGGAAACTTTTCCGCTTGATTAGGATATATAAAATATCTAATATTGGCGTTTCCTATAGACTAATTATTGTTGATGGAGGTCATCACCATTTTCCTCGAATTCGGATTTTGCCATGGATTACGTGATATCTCGTATTGTCAGCGTGATATCGTCTTATCTTTTACTTCTTTCAGTTTTTTGACCACGGCCATGCTGGAGCGCCATCTTGAAGGGTTTTATTCGAACATATATATATATATATATACATACATATATATGTGTTTGTGTGTGTGTGTGTGTGTGTGTGTGTGTGTGTGTGTGTGTGTGTGTGTGTGTATGTGTGTGTGTATGCCCTTTTTAGTCGATTGCTTTTGCTGATCTAAGTTACGAAGACCGGTCGTTACGTTGCTAATTAATATTTGTTTGGTAATCGAGAAATTCCGATTGTTTTTCATTGTTTAACTAATTTAGAATATTTTGTTATAATTTTGTGACATACATTTATACAAGAAATCTTATATTACGTTATATAAGTTCAATTCAGAGACACAACTTACCTATACCTCTAGATGACACAATTTCTGTCATCCTCAATCTTAGACGGAAAACTGAAATATTAAATTTCCAAACTTCTCACGTCAGTACAAGCAGAGCACTGGTTCTCAGCCATATCTTACCTACGGAACTCTTTGATTACTATTTTACTCTGGTGGACCCTCATCGTCACTAGTTTAAAAGCTAAATTTATAGGTACTTCTTTCAAAATTTCTATTTTACTTTTCACACATTAACTTGTGTAGGTTGAACTATGGAAAACGGTAGAGAAAGAAGCTGAGCTGATTCTTGCAATAATTACATCTAAAGCAAAACTTTTTCATGGACCCTTAATACACGACTGTGGATCCCTAATTTACTATTTTGCTAGCGTAGAGTCCCCAAAATCTTATATGGACCCCTGTTGAGAACCAGCGCTCTAGAGCATCAGATAAAACCTCTCTCAGCATTTTTTCCAACTCTCAGAATTAAAATTCTACCGAGTTCAACCTTGCTTGTCATTATTTCGGGGTCGATAAATATGTATCAGTTTAGGGCTCTGGAACTGTAAAAGTGGCGTATCGGATACCTTGTTGTATTTGTTCCTTTTTCGAATGATTAGAGTCTAAATTCTGTCATAGTCAACTTAAGGAGCTGACTTAATCCGTCGCCCTGTGTAACATTACTGTCTAGACTTTGGAGGCTTTCAGTGCAGATGTATCTCTTTTAAGCATTCATACTCGGTTTCCGGTTTGAGAATATTTTCTCATACCTTCTCATTTTCCGCGGACTCCCTGCAAAGGACTACGAGCACAGCTTTTCCTCCTGATCACAACGGAAAAAAATACCGTAATATCATCTGGATTAATTATTGTTCATGAAGTTTATCAACGTTTTCCTCGGATTCAGAAATATCTATTGATTACATGATATTTTGTATTGTGGTTTGTTGGCGTGGTAAAGTTAAAACCATCGTTGATTAGAAATTAACTGGGTGTAGTTGTAGATATAATAGAGAATGTTAAGTGATGTTTCCTTGATAATTAAGGGATTCACATTTAGTAGGTGTTATTATTTTATGATTTTAGAATATTTTGTTATGTTTTTCCATCGTATATTTATATGATATTTTTTTATACAGTAGAGGTGATTATAAGACCAGAATTCAAATGGTTTTAAAAGGTAACGCTATCACCTTCAGCTGCATACCAATTCAGGAAGTTTGTTTGAATTAGTTCACTTTGAAAACGTCGTAATTGATGGACCCTTGATGAAATTTCAGCTACTTGAATGCTGTAGTAGAAACGTATGTTGGTCATTGTTATATATGGTGAGGAAAAGTTTTTAATAAAGATGTTCTGGATGTGAATAAATCTACACTCTCCTCTTGGTTTTCAATTTTATATATATATATATATATATATATATATATATATATATATATATATATATATATATATATATATAAAAATCAAAGGTAGAACAGAGAGAATACAACAAACGGAAACGGTCAAAACACAACATGCGGAAGATGCATGAAAACGGCAAACAGGACTAAACAATATACACGGATCATTCGCTGCCAATTGCTTCTTCTGTCAGAGTCCGGAATGTCATCGTAGATTCGCCCACTTATCTCCGATAGTACTGGAAACCGGCTGGGTCAGGGGCTTAAGCTAAAGGCAAGGCAAACGAATGAACATATACGAAACAAATAAGTATATAATAGAAAGGGTCTTTCGACAATCAGACGATCGTAACATATGCAATATACATATGCAATTATACATATACATATAGAATGGACAAATGCCTTTCGCCTATACAAAAAAAAAAGGAAAATAATTATGCAGTTACAACAAAAATAAAACAAAGTAAAAAGGGTCTTTCCACTATCAGACGTGTGTCGTAATCTAGTGAGCTATATATATATATATATATATATATATATATATATATATATATATATATATACATACACCCACATATTCTCATACAGACACACGCATATATTGATATACACATACACGTATATATATTTATACTATATACATATGTCTGTGTCTATATATATATATATATATATATATATATATATATACACAAGTTAATATCGAACAGTAAAAATGAATGTTCAATACCGCAATGCTGGATGAATATTCTTTACTTGTGGATCAAAGAAGGCTATCATTGGTTTCATATTAAGAATACATACACACACACACACACACACACACACACACACACACACACACACACACACACACACACACACACACACACACACATATAAAACTTAGATAACTTGTTTCGACCAAAGATTGGTCCAGGTCATGTCTAACTCAATAGCACCTCTTGTTAGGATTAACTAAATCCTTTTCAAGTCAAGTTTTGTAGTATCATAGTCCATTGGAGTAGGGATTTCTTGTTGAGTGAGTTGTATCCAGCTATAGGTGGCTTATCTGCTAATCTTTGGAGATATTTGTCCAGATTCCGTTTAAACGTGATGTGACCGTTTTCCTCTTTGATCTCTTTCGGGACAATGTTAAATAGGCCAGGGCCTGTTGAGGAAAAGAAATTGCGCTGCAGAGTATTTATGTGTTGCGATCTTGGTCCTAGCCTTGGGTGAATTTTGAAGCTAATGTTGAGGTCACTTGGGCAATGCTGGTGGTATATTCTCCACATCGTGCAAATGATGTATCGCTCACAGCGGTGCTGGAGAGAATAGAGTTTTAATGCTTTAAGGCGGTCCTAATGATCGAAGCATTAAAACACTTACCTATGAGTATAAAAACTGTGTACACACACACACACACACACACACACACAAACACAAATACACACACTCACACACGCACACACACACACATACACCCACACACCCAACCACACATATATAAATCTATATGCCTGTCTATATATCTGTATAAATAAATATAATGATAGAAATATATTATGCTTGATGAATTATTCAACTTTCTCGAAATGATATCAATTATCATAATCACACAATTAGCGCCGATATTGTCTCTGTGCTTTCTTCTCTCCTTCTCTCTCAATATGTTGCTCGTTTCGTGTCTCTGCGTGATATGAGGAATCTGAACTTTGGCAGACTAATTAAATATTTTACGTATTTAATAGGTTAGCGTGTTATACTTAAGATTTCAGATTGGCCTATATCTGAATGAACTCCACTATATGTAAATATATATATGTATACACGTACATATGTATATATGTGTAGCTGTGTTTGTCCGCCACCGCTACTTGACAACCGGCGTAGTTAGATTGTTTCCCCTTGAACTAGCGGTTCAGCAATAGAGAGCAATGGAATAAGCACAAAACTCTTAAAATGAATACCAGGATCGATTTATTCGACTAAACTCACCCTCCTCCCCTCCCATCCGCCTCCTCCTCCTCCTCATCCCCATGGCCTAGTCTGCTCCTAACAAGACTAATCTTCAGCTTGGTATAGTTCTATACCGACGAAGGTACAAGCGCCAAATGCTAAAGTGTTCAGAAGCGTAAGACGTAACTCGAAAACAAACGAGTGTCTTAACATCGCGTAAGATGCAATATCTTCACTCAATTTAACATGACGTCTGTCTCTGAAACGCTCAGACTTTCATAAGTATTCAATTGATGAGAGAATCTAATGGTGTGTTTTTACTTAATTATGTTTGTAATTCGTGACTAGCTCTTAATCACCTCAGTCTGATAAATGAATGACTTAAAACTACTTTTTATACAAGTTGAAAACATAGATAATAAGAGATTGTAAACAAGATTAGGATGAGAAACCTACACGATACAAACGTATTGTCAATGTTTCATATAAGATCTCCCTCTTATATGTATATCCTTGTTGCCTCTCTTTCTATACACACACATATTAAAAGAGGTGCCTGTACACACACACATATATTCTATATCTGACACACACACATATGTGTCGGATATATATTCTACACATGTGTATGTGTGTGTATATATATATATATATATATATATATATATATATATATATATATATATGTATGTATGTATGTATGTATGTATGTATGTATGTATGTATGTCTCTCTCTCTCTCTCTCTCTCTCTCTCTATCTATATATCTATCTTTCTATCTATCTATCTATCTATCTATCTATCTATCTATCTATCTATCTATCTACTGGCGCAGGAGTGGCTGTGTAGTAAAAAGTTTGCCTTGGGAAGTAAACATTATATACCACACATGATTCCGTGTTCAGTCCCACTGCGTGACACTTGGGATATGTGTTTTCTGCTATAGCAACGGGCAACCAAAAGCCTTGGGGGTGAGTAGACGGAAATAGAAAAAAAAGACTTTCGTTTGTTTGTTTATTTTTTTTGTCTTTGTTGCCGTATACATTCGCTAGCTTTCTTACAAGGGGTCTAATGCTCTTAGCATAGACTTTTTTGGGGCCAACCAGATCGAACCATCTCAAGTGTAACTGTCCGAAATAGTCGTGACTTCTGGGATTTGACTGATGAAAGAAAGCCACGAATGACCCGTCTTTTTGCCTGTCCTTCTAATTGTTGTTTCTCTTGTCTGCCTTTGTATCGTCTATCTGTCCTAATATTTTAATGTCTTTTATTGCATTTTTGCTCCATTTATATATATATATATACATATATATATATATATATATATATATATATATATATATATATATATATATATATATATATATATATATATATATATACACACATCTATCTATCTATCTATCTATCTATCTATCTATCTATCTATCTATCTATCTATCTATCTATCTATCTATCTGTGTGTCTTTGTGTTTGTCCCTCACTACCGGTTGACAACCCTTGCTGGTTTGTTTAGGTAACTTAACGGTTCAGCAATGGAAATCAGTAGAATAAGTATCAAACTTTAAAAATATCTACTGGGGGTAAATTGTGCGAGTAAACTCTTGAAAGCAGTGCTACAGCACGACAGCAGTCCGCACAGCTGCTCTCATTAGATTTTTCCTTTTTATTTTTCCTTGTTTCAGTCATTAGACTGTAGCCATGCTACGGCACTACATTAAGAAATTTTAGTCGAATGAATAGACCCAAATTCAACACTGGGTGTCAAAGCACATTTAAATGTCATAGACCAGCCGAAATAACACGACCCAGATCAAGTTCAGGAATGGAAAAATGCAGATATTTCGACATTATCGTGGCTTATGAATACCACACACCAGAATCGAACCAAAACGAATCACTCTCCTGGTCTACGACTTATGTATAATTAGAAGGAAGACAATTTGCTGATGTGTCACGGCTAAGCACATGTGAAAGAAAATTAGATTACGAATTAAAAGTAGCTCTGGTAATGTGAACCGTATCGATCGAACAGACATAGTGTATATGTTTTATTTATAAGCAGACTTGCTGCGGGGTAGCGTCTGGAGTGGCTCCCTGGACAACACTGAGTGTTAAAGAATACTTGAATGTTATAGACCATGGGGCGTATTCGTTCCGGTTCGATTCAGGTGCATGATATTGATAAGACGCAATAATGGCGAAATATCGGCACCTACCACTCCTGAATTCGATTGGGGGTGAGTAATTTCGGCTAGTCTAGGACATTCGGACGTTATCCTGGGCTAGCCTGCAGCAAATCGTCTTATAAACAAAACACACTATATATATGTGTGTGATCTATAATGCTTATATATCACGGGCTTCTTTCAGTTTCCATCCACCAAATCAACTCACAAGGCTTTAGTCGGGATCACTTGCTTATGATGCCCCGCAGTGGGATTGAAACTGGAACCATGTGGTTGAGAAGCAAATTTCTTACCAATCAGCTACGTCTGATATATATATATATATATATATATATATATATATTAAACGATGTATATAATATCATAGATCCATTTCAGCCGATGTTGCCACTTGGTTTCGCAATAGGTATTAAATAAGCGGATATTAGATACCAGCACGTGGCATTAACCATGCTGTTATCTAATATCCGGTTATTTAATACCCAGTGCGAAACGGATTGGTAAGATTGGCTGAAGTGGATCTATAATATTGTAAATTGATTATACAAGTGCATATTCTTTATGACTTATGGATTCTTAGAAGATTTTATGCTTATACATACATACATACACATATACATACATACACATATACATACATAAAAACATACATACATAAATACAGACAGACAGACATATACATACACACATACATATACGTATGTATGTATACATATACATGCATACACATACACACACACATACACATATATACATACAGGATACCTCAGAGTAATGGACAATTGACCATGGGTATATACTAGAAATTTTCTTTAATGAATGTCCTTATTCCAGTCCCAGGCACTCGCGTTAATAATATGTCGTTTCATTATGAAACACACACATACACTTGCACACACACACACACACACACACACACACACACACACACACACACACACACACACACACACACACACACACACACACACACACACACTGTGTATCTTTTATCTTTTTACTTGTTTCAGTCATTAAACTGCAACCATGCTGGAGCACCACCTTGAATGGTTTAGTCAATCGAATAGACCCTGTTTTTTTATTTTTAAGTCTGATAGTTTCGTCGAACCGTTAAATCACGGGGACGTAAACAAACCGATACCATTCTTCAAGCATTGATGGGGGACAAAGAGGAACATATCTATCTATCTATCTATCTATCTATCTATCTATCTATCTATCTATCTATCTATCTATCTATCTATCAGAAGGACGTGCTGCCACATCGGCTGCAGAGGTAAATGTTTATTTGACCTTTTATTGCCCATATTTTGTTGGAATTTTTGTATATAAGGTGTGTGAAGCACCAAACTTTCTTTTTATTGTGTTTTCAAGGTAGGAATTGGCCCTTTAGGGGCAGTTTCAACCTTTTTAAAATTATATATTTTCTTCTCGACATTGAAAAATGTCGAGAAACATAGTCATAGAACGCTGGACAGAAACTTTGATGAACGAACATTTTCCTAGACTTGAGACGCTAGGAGAACAAAAAAATAAATCATGCACGCGCACACACACCAAAGCAATAACAGACATCGAGAAAAAGAATGAAGCAACAGATTCTAAAGTCAAAGCTGTCAACGTCATCGATACTGTTAAAAGCCCTGTCACCACCAACAACACCAACAACAAAAACAAAACTGTAACCAAGGTTACAAAACCATGCGTAAAAACCGTCACAAATATCTCTGACGTAAGCACCTTTGCTGCTGACGCCATCATCACCACCACCACCAACAACAACGATAACAACAACAACAAAAGTAGCAGCAGCAGCAGCAACAGTTCAACTCAACCTTTACTCTCTTCACAAACAGCAAGCGAAAGAGAGGAAGGAAAAATGAACAGAAGCCACAACACCACAACCACCACCACCACCAACAACAACAACAAAAACTTTGCAGATATGCTAAAACAAAAAAAAGAAACTTTACATTTTACAAACAAAGAACTTATAGAAACCAGGTCCCTTTTTTCTACGTCCGGACAAAATTTAATTTTACATACCCCAAAAGAAGTGAGAGAAGACGTAGAAAAAAAAGAACCATCATTTACAAAATAATAAGAAAAAGTAAAAAAATTAACAAATCCAATTACAAAAACAGAAATTGAGAAATGTGCCAAAAAATCATGAAAATTAAAGAATATATAAACTAGGGTTTGCAATTTAATACAGTACAATTTCGTTTCAATAATGAAGAAGAGGCGAAATTGTATAGTATGGAAGCCTTACAAAATGATGAACTAATCATGGTCCCATACTACATGGGACAGAGAGTGAGTAGAATAAAAATAAATAATGTACCTCCGGAAATTGAGTCCAAGTGGATTACTTCGGCGATATGTTTTCATTTGAAAACAATAAATGTGTTAGAAACCACTGTTGTTCATAATAACAGCTGGACCGGAAAAAGCATTGAAATTTTGATCCAGATGGATCAAGATTCACTGGAAAAGTTGCCGAATGTGATTCACTTGGAAAATGGACAAAGCCTCTATGTGGTGGCGGAGGGTAAAAAACCGCGTTGCTACCTCTGCGGAAGCCAAGAACACCTAATTTCAAAGTGCGTTTTGGCACAAAAAAAGAAACAAGAACAGTTACAACCAAAACAAAAAATAAATAAAAAACAACCTTTGCTACCAACACCACCAAACCCACAAGTGATCATCAACAAAGTAAACCAAACGACATCACCATCAACACCAAGAAAAGAAACAACACCACCACAATCAACTCCAACACCAAAACCAATTAGGGAAACAACACCACCACCAACATCAAAAGATAGACCAACACCAATACCAAGAACAACAACGAAGAAAACAAACATCAACGAAGAAAAAACAAATGCAAAACCTAAATACCCAACAACACACACACCACACAATACAGGCATAGAACCTGATGCCTTGCCCTTACCCCCCTCTGATCTGTCGGACTTTTCGTCAAACGATGACAGTCCAGTGGAATGGCAGATAGCCACAGGGGGTAAGAGAAAAAGATTAAAAAAGACAAAACCAAGCACAAGCAAAGCAGGGAGGTACACAAACCCTGAAAGCCCCTTACACAACCAAACTAACACCAACACTAACACCACAAAAACGCATACAATGCTCTCGGCCATAAACACAAAAGACATAAAATTAATGGAGTATATTGCATATCACACAAACATATGTGAAGATGACATGAAAACAAACAATCATCCAAGAACAACACCACCAGAACATATAAAAATATTACATTTGACACCAACACAGCACCACACACTCAAATCCCTCTATCCAAATGCGGTAGGGGGTTTCCAAAAATACCTCTCTAAAAAATTATACAAAGACTTACTCCTAGACACTTCTAAGGAGGAACAGTGTAAAACTGTCGAAATGAGTAAGTAACCTTCTCTCTCGACTCTTTACACTTTTCGACTAAATTATGCTTAAAATAGGTTGTGTAAATGTACGTGGCTTGGCGTCAGCTTGGAAGCAAGGATATCTTCTAAATGACATCAGGTCACAGAACATAGAAATAATAGCTATCAGTGAAACCAGACTCAGTAACCCGCGGACCCTCAAGTCCATGTTTGGCGGACAATTCGACATTTATTTTTCTCCCTGTCTGCCAAACATGGGTGGTGGTGGTACCGCGGTGTTTTTTCGAAAGAGTCTGAACCTAAAAGTAAGGCCAATATTCCTAGACCCGGAGGGTAGGCTGGTTGTCGTGGACGTCGATGGTACAAACGGATGTGCTTTCCGTCTGATGGCAGTGTATGCACCGTCCTTAACGGGTCGGGCGGATTTCTTTAGACGTCTAGAGTTTTTCCTGGGAACGTCAAGACCTTTACTATTAGTAGGGGACTGGAACGCTACCTTGGACACGCATCTAGACTATGTGGGAATGGATAGGAGTAGAAGGGGATGTAAGTGCCTTAAAGACCTGCTCAGGCGTTTCCATTTGTCTGACAGGTTCCGACTCGACCAACCGAACGTGCCAACGTGGACTTGGACAAACCGCGTCGGATCGTCGAGATCGTATCTAGATAGAGTTCTATGTAGGACAGCGGATAGAGTTAGTGTAGGATGTCCACAATTTAAAATAGTCAGCTACACGGATCACAAATTTGTGACGTGTACGCTCGACTTAGATAAAACACATAGGCAGGGTCCCGGTTACTGGAAACTGAACGCTTCGCTCTTAGCGCGGCAGGTTTACAGGAACCGGATTAACGAATTAATTAAGAGGGCGTTAACAGGAGCCATCGTTAACAACCGATGGTGGTTTGCCCTGAAAATAGCAATTAAATCGGAATCTATTAGGTTTAGTAAAGAACTAGCGATAGATCGAAATAGAATAGAGGGAGACTTAGTCAAGAAACTAGAAGAGGCACTTACAACTGGCAGCGCAACCAACGTTTTGGCAGCGAGGATGGCCCTCGACCAACACCTCAACGCCAAACACGAAGGTTGCGTCGTCAGAGCTAAAATGCGTGCCTTAAGGAACGAAGGGATCGAAGCTGCGCGAGAAGCCCGGGTGGCGGAGGCGCAACGCGGTGACAGAGCCACTATTCGGTCTCTAATTGATGAACAAGGATGCAGTTTACTCGAACCCGAAAGGATGTGTGGGGCCTTTCAACAGCACTTTGCTCGACTGTTTGGTGCGAGCGGTGGGTCGGAACGCAGGATGGACTTCAGTGCCTACCTGACTGGCCTGCCGCGGCTCACGGCGGGAGAAGCAGAGTGTTGTGAGGGTCCCATCACAGCTGCTGAAATAAGGGATGCGATGGCGGGCTGCGCGAGGGATAAGTCGCCTGGATTGGATGGTCTACCCTACGAGCTGTATTGCCAAATGCCAGACTTGTTTGGAGACCTCTTGGCATCAGTCTACTGCAACTGGCAACAAAACGGGAGAATTCCCAGTTTCGTGAGCCGAGGTGCAGTGACATTGCTGAAGAAAGACCCAAACAAGGGGAATTTTATAGATAATTTCAGGCCCATCACTCTGCTCAACGCAGATTTGAAAATTTTGGCCAAAGTAATAGCCGAGAGGTTGGCGCTTGTCATCGATAAACTGGTCGACAAGGCGCAAACATGCGCAGTGCCGGGCAGAAGCATCCATGACAACCTCCACCTCATGCGGTACATCATGGACAGGGTAGTTAAGGATCCTGGCATGGGTGGGGCGTTGATCAATTTAGACCAATCTAAAGCCTTCGATAGGGTGGACCATCGATACCTGGCGGCCGTCCTCATGGCGGCTGGCTTTGGTCCCGTTTTCCGCGGTTGGATCGCTGCCTTGTATAGCGGCATCCGATCGGTAATTCGGGTGAACGGTCACCTGTCAAAACCTTTCGACATCAAGCGTTCGGTCCGTCAGGGATGTCCCCTGTCGGCGCTTCTGAATGTATTGACGCTCGAACCACTACTGCGGAAGCTGGCGACACTGAGGGGTATCCCACGGGAGCTGGGTTGCGGGACGAGCGTGTCTGCATATGCGGACGATGTCACCGTCATAGTGTCGAGCCAAAAGCACGTCGAGATGCTAAGCGAGACACTTAAAGAATACGAAACAGTGACAGGAGCAAAACTTAACCCGGAAAAGTCGGTGGGTTTGCTACTCGGCACCTGGAGAAGCAAGCCTATACCGTCCAACAGTGACTCCGTAGTGGGACGCTGGACGGACGGACCGGTTAAACTGCTCGGGGTCTGGTTCAATCCGGACCTCCAGATGGATAAGAACTGGGACGAAATCACGAGTAGAGTAATCAAACTCAGCCAAACATGGGCCGAGAGAAAGTTATTTCTAAAAGGTCGGGCGGAGGTGGCTAATGCGTATATCGCATCAGTCATTGATTACCGCCTGACCGTCGTACCTTGTCCCGATGCCACCATCACGAAACTAGAACGCATACTCTTCCGCTTTCTGTGGAAGGGTGGCGTTCCGATGGTGAGGCGATCCATTTGCTGTCAACAACCGTTACATGGAGGACTGGGGATGCCGTGGTTAATGATGCGCAGACATGCGCTGAGACTGCGGCATCTCTGGAACTTCATTGAAGACGGTGAACAGGTGTGGGCGCCGTTTGTGAGGCTCGCCTTCCCGCAGCTCGTCTCACTCACCGAACTGCAAACATGGATCAAAAAGAGACCGAAACTGGGCGATTGGCACCGCGAGTGTCGCCAAGCTCTACAACAGCTCTGCCGTCCGGGATCAAACTTGTGCAACTTACAAACGACCAATGCGTTCTATAGAGGACTAGTGGAGGGGAGGTCCGACGACACTCTCGGGGCAAACCTGGGTGTCGACGAGAAATTCCTAACTCGCCTTTTCAAGACAACGTTCGGGCCGGGGCCTATGGATAATTTCCAGAGATCCCTGGCTTGGCAATGCTATCGGGACGCACTACCAGTTCGAGAGAAGGTCTACAGACACGGTTCGAAAACCACCGGACCGACCTGCCCGAGATGCGGTCAGAGCGACGAAACCGTTCTGCACGCACTCGTGCAGTGTCCAGATATTTCAGAGCTGTGGACCTTCGTCGAACGGCTGCTGTCGCGTGTGGGACGAGCCCGCTTATCGGCCGAGTCTATCGTGAATATTGTTCCGCCACCTTCCTTTAAACGGGAAGGAAAAACGGTTTACGTAACACTGATAGCTATGGCGAAAGAATGTGTGTGGTGGACGCGTTTGAAAGGTTTACAAACAAACACTTTCCTCTCTGGTCAGTCCCTCGTCAACTTTTTCAAGTACCACTTGAAAAGGAGGATGAGGATAGAGAGGAAAGCGTTGTCGAATGAAAGCTTCAATAAAAAATGGGTAAATGTGGAAAAATTGGTGAGTATGAAAGACGACACCATTTTAAGCATTAATTTGTAACAAAAAGAGAAAACGAGAGAAAAGGTACTTACTTTTATGTACATTTTGAACTGCCTGAGGTGACCTTGGTGCTTTTTTGTAGGTTTTTCACTCCAAGGATACACCTAAACTGTAAACAATATTTATTCCCGTTTTTGGGAAGATTTATAATTTTTGTACACCACACACCCCAACGATTACAATCCCTATTGATTTGACTTTTCTTTGTGTGTCCCACCCAGCCCACCTCGAAAATGAAAAACTCTACGCTTGTATTTCGTCCAATTTCTGTGTTCAGCCCTGTGTGGCTATAATAAAATCATATCTATCTATCTATCTATCTATCTATCTATCTATCTATCTATCTATCTATCTATCTATCTATCTATCTATCTATCTCTATGGACGGACGGTAGACGTGTCGGCTCTGTAAGTTTTGCCTTTTTCATGTTTTAAAAAGTTTGTTTGTAAAATTTATTTTATATACAAAGTTGTATAACAACTTGTAGACTCTCTGGTGCAAGTTTTTTGCGACGGAAATCTGCCCTGTGTGGCACATTTCCAGGATATAAAAACCAATCTCGGCTTTCTAGCCATTTTTTTTTGAGACGATGGCGTCTTGTAGCCATGAAAATTTTTGTGAAACGAACGCTGCAGTCTGCAGTGTTTCGTTCGAAAAAGAATTTCCTAGTCTTCCTTCCTCACAGTTAAAGGAGAGAATGGAGAAAAAGAAAGACTCTGCTGCTACAGCAGTCTTGCCTGCCAACGTAACCAGTGACAACAACAACAACAACAACAACAACAACAACAACAACAACAACAACAACAACAGCAGCAGCAGCAGCAGCAACAACAACAAGGACACAAATGTCCTTGCTAACAAAACCACTGTCCTCACCACTGATACCACCACTACTACCACCACAACGAACTTTGCCGAGGCTTTGAAGCCTAGGAAAAGAATTTTGAATATATCGAAAGAGAAATTACTTGCATGCAAAAGCATGCTAAGTAAAAAGGACGTTACAGTCCATCTTCAAACGCCCGCGGACTTTAAGATAAACATCGAAAAAAAAACTATCATCTACAGAACCATTAATTTAAAGACAAAGACAGTGGAAAAATTCACCCAAGAAAATGTTGAGAGATGCTTAAAGCCGATTTGGTCTTACAAGACTTACATAACGAGAGGTTTGAAATTCGGAACGATAGAAGTAAGACTAGACAGCGAGCAGCGAGCGGAGGACCTCTCCACTAAGTCATTACAGCATGAGAACCTGCTCATGATCCCTACGTACCTTGGTCGTAGGGTTACGAAAATAAAAATTTCGAATGTGCCTCCTGAAATTGAGGAAGAATGGCTAGTATCTGCCATATGTCTAGGCATAGAGGAGGAGATAAACATACTAGAAGCATCTGCCGTTTGCAATCAAAACTGGATTGGCCAGGAATTTCAACTCCTGGTACAAATTGATCCAGCAAACTGGGAAAAAATTCCACATAGAATCCAATTAACTGAGGATTCAATTTTTCATGTTTTCGTCGAAGGCAGAAGGCCAGTTTGCTACGTTTGTAGTAGCAAAACTCACCTTCAAAAAACATGCCCAGTAGCCCAGAAGAAAAGGCAACAACAACAACAACAACAACAGAAGCAACTACCAAATACCCCCAACAGAAAAACCTTACTACCAACACCACCAGCAACACAAAAAACAACAACAGAAATATCAGCAATAACCACAACAGAAAAGACAACAGAAACTGCAAAAACAGAAGAAAAAAAAGAAAATTCCAAGACTGCCTCTCCCTCCCCCATATCACATACACCACACATAAATAACAAGCAGCCAACATCAATAAAAACAGCAACACAAACATTCACAGAAACACACACAGACGCACAAAATTTGCCGTTACCTCTTTCTGACTCCTCAGATCTCCCATCATCCGATGAAGAGAGTGGGGAGGAGTGGAAAATAGCTACGAAAGGAAAGAGGAAGCGCAGTAAGAAGAAAACAAAACAAAATGCAAACACAAACAAAGCAGGGAGATTCACATCTCCCGAAAATACTACTAACACCAATAGTAATATAAAAAAAACAATGCTAACAGCAATAGACAGTACAAACACAGAGTTGATGAATTACATCAACTCTAAAACAAACATCACAAATAAAGATATCAAAACCAACAACCACCCACGTACAACACCGCCAAAACACATTAAAATTATTCATGTAACACCAGCATTACACAACACAATAAAATCCCTCTACCCCAACTCGGTAGGGGGATTCAAGAAATATTTGTGCAAGAAATTGTACAATAGCCTCCTTGGTGAAAAATCCAAGGAGGAAACAAAACTTTCTAACGGTAAGTAACACTCTGTTCTTTTGTTTTGTGCTTTAAAGCACACGTATAAATAGAATCATGGTGAAGATTGGTTGTGTGAATGTGCGTGGCTTAGGGTTCCCTTGGAAACAAGGGTACCTCTTAAATGACATCAAGTCACACAATTTGGATATCATAGCCATTAGTGAGACCAGACTCCATGAACCGCGGGCCCTAAAGTCCGTGTTTGGCGGACAGTTTAACATTTATTTTTCTCCCTGTCTGCCGAGGATGGGCGGTAGTGGCACGGCGGTTCTTTTTCGCAAGAGTCTGGATCTCCAAGTAAAGACGATATTTACGGACCCGGAGGGTAGACTGGTTGTCCTAGATGTGGACGGCAGCGATGGAGGCGCTTTTCGGTTGCTGGCAGTTTATGTGCCTCCTTTAACAGGTCGGTCAGACTTCTTTCGACGTCTAGAAGTATTCCTGGGAACGTCTCGTCCCTTACTTTTAGTGGGGGATTGGAATGCTACCTTGGACACGCATCTAGACTACGTGGGGAGTGACAAAACTAGAAGGGGATGCAAAGGCCTCATAGACCTGCTCAGACGCTTCCAGTTGTCTGACAGGTACCGACTCGACCACCCAAATGTGCCAACGTGGACTTGGAGCAACCGCATTGGGTCGTCGAGATCGTATCTAGATAGGATAGTGTGTAGGACAAGAGATAGAGATAGTTTAGGATGTCCACAGTTCCACATAGTCAGCTACACGGATCACAAACTTGTGACGTGTACGCTAGACTTAGATAAGGCACATAGGCAGGGTCCCGGTTACTGGAAACTAAACGCGTCTTTCCCGTCGAGACAGGTTTTCAGAGACCGGATTAGCACGTTAGTAAAGAGGGCTTTGACGGGAGCCATCGTCAACAACAAATGGTGGTTTGCCCTCAAGAGAGCAGTAAGGGCGGAAGCAATAAGGTATAGCAGGGCACTAGCTGTAGAGAGGAACAGAGAAGAGGGGGAGCTAGTGATAAAGTTAGAAGAGGCATTGCGAAGTGGCATCGCATCCGACGTTTTAGCGGCGAGGTTGGCCCTCGACCAACACTTCAATGCTAAACACGAAGGGTGTGCTGTCAGGGCAAGGATGCGTGCTCTGGGGAATGAAGGTGTTGGAGCCGCACGAGAGGCCCGGGTGGCGGAGGCGCAGCGGGGTAACAGAGCCACCATCCGGTCTCTGGTAGACGAACAGGGGCGCGAATTGCTCGAGCCGAGCAAGATGTGCGAGGCGTTTCAGCGGCATTTTGCCCGACTGTTCGGGAGGAGTGGCGAGCGAGAAGGCAGGGTGGACTTTAGTGCCTACCTGCACAGCTTGCCACGACTCTCGGCAAGAGAGGCGGAGTGCTGCGAAGGGGTCATCACGGCGGAGGAGGTGAGGGACGCGATGGCGGGTTGCTCGACGGACAAATCTCCGGGTTTGGATGGTCTGCCCTACGAGCTTTACAACTGTATGCCAGACTTGTTTGGAGAAGTCTTGGCGGTCGTGTACTGCAACTGGCAGCAGAACGGGAGCATTCCCGGTTTTGTGAGCCGAGGAGCGGTAACGCTGCTGAAGAAAGATCCAAACAAGGGGGACGCCATAGATAACTTTAGGCCCATCACTCTGCTCAATGCAGACATGAAAATTTTGGCCAAGGTGTTAGCCAAGCGGTTGGCGCTTGTCATCGAGAAACTGGTCGGCACGGAGCAGACGTGCGCCGTGCCGGGCCGGAGCATCCATGACAACCTCCATCTGATGCGCTACATCATAGAGAGGGTAGTTAAGGAACCTGGCATGGGTGGGGCCCTGATCAATTTGGATCAATCCAAAGCTTTCGATAGGGTAGACCATCGATACTTGGAGGCCGTCCTCGAAGCGGCCGGCTTCGGTCCCGTTTTCCGCGGCTGGATGGCTGCCTTGTACACAGGCATCCGTTCGGTTGTTCGTGTCAATGGACGTCTATCGGGACCCTTCGACATTGCACGTTCGGTTCGTCAGGGATGCCCCCTGTCGCCGCTCCTGTACGTATTGACTCTCGAGCCACTACTGCGGAAGCTGGCGACGCTGAGGGGCATCCCGCGAGAACTGGGGTGCGGGACGAGCGTGTCGGCATACGCGGACGACGTCACCGTCATAGCGTCTAGCCACGAGCACATTGAGCTTGTCGGCGAGAGGCTGAAAGACTACGAAGCGGTGACGGGAGCGAAAATCAACCGGGATAAGTCGGTGGGTTTGCTGCTCGGCACCTGGAGAAGCAAGCCCATACCGTCCGGCAGCGCCTCAGTAGTGGGACGCTGGACGGACGGTCCGGTCAAGTTGCTCGGAGTCTGGTTCGGTCCGGACCTGCAAACGGAGAAGAACTGGGACGAGATAATGAGTAGGGTGGCCACTCTCTGCCGGCAATGGTCCGAGAGGAAGCTGTCTCTAAAAGGTCGGGCGGAGGTGGCGAACGCGTACATCGCGTCCGTCATCGAATACCGCCTGACCGTCGTGCCTTGTCCCGATCGCGCCATCACCGAAATGGAGCGCATCCTCTTCCGCTTTTTGTGGAAAGGAAGCGTTCCGATGGTGAGGCGATCCGTTTGTTGCCAACACCCGCTGAAAGGAGGGCTGGGCATGCCGTGGTTGATGATGCGCAGACATGCGCTGAGACTGCGACATCTCCGGCTCTACGTAGACGACGGTGAGCAGGTGTGGTCGCCGTTTGTGCGACGCGCTTTCCCGCAGCTCGTCTCCATGACCGAGCTGCAGTCGTGGATCAAAAAGAGGCCGAGGAATGGCGAATGGCACCGTGAGTGTCGCGTTGCTCTGCAACAACTTTGCCGTCCCGGGTCGACCTTGAGCGGCTGCATCACAACGAAGTCATTCTATAGGGGATTAGTGGAGGGCAGGTACGACGACGATCTCGGGGCGAACCTGGGCGTCGACGAGGAATACCTGACCCGCCTGTTCAGGACGACTTTCGGGCCGGGACCTATGGACAACTTCCAGAGATCCCTGGCCTGGCAGTGTTACCGAGAGGCGCTACCCGTTCGGGATAAGCTCGATAGACACGGCTCGCGAAATGCGGGGCCGACCTGCCCGAGATGCGGTCAGAGCGATGAAACCGTTCTGCACGCACTCGTGCAGTGTCCAACCATTTCGGAGCTGTGGGCTTATGTCGAACGACTGCTGTCGCGTGTGGGACGAGTCGGTTTATCAACCGAGTCTATCGTCAATATCGTCACGCCTCCTTCCTTTAAACGGGAAGGAAGAGCTGTATTTATCGTACTTGTGGCTATGGCCAAAGAATGCATCTGGTGGACGCGTCTGAAAGGATTAGAGACAAATACTTTCCTCTCTGGTCAATCTCTCATCAACTTTTTCAAGTATCACTTGAAAAGGAAGGTGAGAGTAGAGAGGCAAGTGTTGTCTAGCAAATGTTTCGCAAAAAGATGGATACATGTAGCAAGAATGGCACGTATAAATGACGAAGCCACCTTGACCATGATTCTATAAAACGTTTTAAAATTTTGTAAACAGAGAGTTACTCACGTTTCTTGCTTAAATAAAAGAAATTTTATTTAACAAAGTGTGACGCTAAAGACCGAGGTTACCGTGGTCTTTTCGTAGGTTTTTCTTTCCACGGATAACCTCCCCATTTATTGGGAATTTTTTGTATTATTTCATATTTTTTGTAAATACCCCAAACGTTTTGCGATGTTTTTTTTTCATCGTTGTCCCCACTTTTGTTTTTTTTTCTGCTTTGTTTTCGTCCCCCTCGAAAAGAAAAACTCTACATTTGTATTTTGTCCCCTCTGTGTTGAGCCCTGTGTGGCTAATAAAGAAACCTATCTATCTATCTATCTATCTATCTATCTATCTATCTATCTATCTATCTATCTATCCATCTATCTATCCATATATATATATATATATATATATATATATCAGTTTCCATCTACTAAATTCACTGACAGGGCTTTGGTCGACCCGGGGCTATAATAGAACTCACTTGCCCGAAGTGCCACGCACTGGGACTGAACCAAGAACCAAGAACGAGCTGGGGTGCTGAAATGCTCCTGGCTTTGGATAGAGGAAAGTGCAGGAGGATCAGTTCCTTATGATTTTATTCAACATATTCCCCTCTCAGATTCACACTCTTATTGCAGCGGTCCTTCAGTTTTTCTAAGCCCTGTAACAAATCTCGACGGCTGGGCCTCCAGCTTGGCCTTTTGCGGCACCCTTAAAACCAAGAACGTTTCAGAACCGCTCGTATTCATGTATGTATATTTATGTATATTTGTACATTGAGTGGAATTTCCAGCTTCCAAATTCTCCTTAAAACTCGTGAGTCGACCCGAAGGCTGTTGTACAAAAAACTTACCCGAACACTTGCACAGTGGAATTGAAAAAGGTGTTCCATAGTTACGAAGCTAGGAAACTACGAAGAGGAATTCTTAAACATAACTTCAACTAAATTGCTGACTGGCAAATTCCCAAACAAGCTCAGGTAAATATTGCTGATTGTATACAGGTAGAAATTTATAGGTAATGGTGAGGGAGACGACGAGGTATGTTTAATGTGGCATAACAAATAGCAGGAAAACGCCATAAACTGTTAGATATGTCGTTCGATTTCCGTTAATGGGCTTGTTGTTCTGTTCTTTTAATCTCAAAATGATGTTTACCGAGCTATAATACTTAATATTGCAAACACACACACACACATCTGTATGTATGTATGTATGTATGTATGTATGTATGTATGCATTATGTATGTATGTATGTATGTATTATGTATGTATGTATGTATAAATATATGAATATAAATATAATTAAAGAATATATATATATAAATATATAACTATATATATAAATATGAATATATATATATATATATATATATATATATATATATATATATAACTATATATATAAATATGAATATATATATATATATATATATATATATATACATATATATGTATACATTCTCCCATATATATATACATACATATATATACATATATATGCATATATGTATATGTATATATATATATATATATATATATATATATACATTTACACAAATAGGTATATAAACGTATATGTATATAATTATGCACATAAGATATAATTAATTATATGCGCATATATACATATACACATAACGTGTACACATATATGCATGGTGACACACGAAAGCATATGATTTGGATCAGATACACATGTATGTGTGAGTGATAGTGCGTGCTGGTATAACACCATTCTAAAAATACAAGCGTACTTGATGCATGTTTGCTGCGGAAGTACGCAAAGTTGTTCAATATTTGTATATATGGGTGATGATTATCGAGTTACATGATTATCGATGATTATCGAGTTACAGAAGTTGTTATGCGTTCAGTTGATGTAAGTTACGTTGATTAAATGAGGCACTGAGTTAGAAAACGTGATCAGACGATATGATAGAGGAAGAAACTGGCTGTGTAAATTTTGGGGCAATGATGGCGACAAAAGTGCTCATATGTAGCATTCATACACAAAAATACCCACATACATATGCCATATGCATACACATGCAAACAAACACGTAAACACGTACACATATTCACAAAACATACATCTCTCTCTCTACAAATATGTTTGGATAATACACATTTGTATGCTCATAACATATATATATATATACACATGTACAGACACACACACGCACATATGTATGTTATATAGTAAAGACTTTTTGCCGACATAATGTGGCTGTTCTGAATGGGAAAATATAAGGGCACAGATATTGTGTCGTATAGCTAGCTGGAGCTAAACAACAGTAACAATCGTCCCATCCAGGACAGCCACATTATGTTGGGAAATAGTCTTTACTTTAAAAAACTGCTACTGAATATCTCGCTAAGAGAAATTTAGAAATAATAACGTTTCTATTTATGGATATATATATATATATATATATATATATATATATATATATATATATATATATATATATACACACACAAGAACAGTGTACAATAAGATTTATGATGGTAGGATCCGAGAAGTATAAAGTTCCACTGGTAATCCGGGTGGAGTGATGGTAAAGTGGTTCAGGAGAGGTGGCGAAGATCCGAAAAGTAGGTAGTAAAAGAGATGAAGGTACACGATAGAAGGAAATTGAGTCAGGCAAGCTCAAACGGGGATGACAACATGAGAATATATAATATATGGTTAAAATTTGTACAAAAAATAAAACATATGCAACCGTTAATCCAGTCGCGACTTTGTTCTCTTTCCATTTTTTACCTCTCTCCATCTGTTTTCTTTCCTTATTCCTTCTTTCAGTATTTCTTGAGAAGGGCTTCAAAATCTCCTCTAAATCAGTCTTAAAAAGAGACGGATGGAATATTTTGATCATATATCTGCTGAATTCAGGGCTAAACAACAACTTGGGGCTAAACAACATGAAGATCGTATTAAATGGTCAAATGGGGAAGCCTCTTTGCAGTCATTTGGCCACTGGGATGTAATATCTGATTCTTATATCATACTCTTCTTAAAAACGTAAATTCATTTGTCATGATTCAATGTATGCTTAAAAAGAAAGAATGATAACAGATTGAATATCTCTGAAAATACTCCTCCTTGGAAACCAAGCAATAATAACATTATGAAGGAGTCAATATAGGAGCCTCAACGTAGACCCCCGGTCAACTAGAAATGGTAACCAGATCTCCCTGAAATTAAGTGCAACCATTTCAAGCAACGAAAGTTACATTTGGATAATGTTACACTAAATACTTTAAAAATAGACAGGTTAATCATGGCTGGAATATTCTCGATCATAGATTTACACAGTCAAGGTTGACATCGGGCTAATCAACAAAAACTAAAACATCTTACAAGAGATTGAGACAATAATAAACGAGTAACGTATTAATCAATTTAGCCACTTTCCTTCTCGACAACCATCGTTATTATTTCCGTAGTACTAGATCTCCCGGAGATCTACATTTGTCATGCTTCAGAGAACTTTTTCCATTGTTAGGCGAATCTTATGAAAACACTCTCACATAAAAATCATGTTTAGAAACACACGTACACTTAAGTGCTTTGTGCGTTCTTAAAAAAATTCTTGTCCTGGTGTTTTATTTTTGGTATTGTCCTGTAATGTTTTCTTTCACAAACATCATAGTGAGCGGTTTCGTATACAACCTTTTCAAATAGACTTAAAAACTATGAAATCTCGCTAATTCATTCTTTATTCATTACTGTTACTGTTTGCAAACATTTGTTATTTTTTGTATGCATTAACAAAATTGCATGTTATTCATTACGTCATTTTTTTTTTATGACTACAAATCAGATTCAGTCGCACGCAATGTATGTCGGCATGCACAATTTCTTTTTATCTATATAGCACACTAAATAGAATTTAAATCTTGAATATGGAAATACAAAACAAACTATTTCAAGCTTTTCAGTTTGTTGAGCTATTCTTTCGACAAACCCAGCCCATAATTCATAGTAGTGATTATGGTTTCTAACTTTTATATACAACACATAATTGTAGTGTGATGATATAATATAATGAATCTAACAATACATTGCTGGAACTTATTTTATTAGATCCAGGAGACACAAAAGATATGTTAATAGGAGAAATCTTGAATTCGGAATGTAAATTAATTCTGCTATACATTTGCTATAATATTCTACTATTAATACCTCTCTGCTATCTTGAAATATATAAAAAATATAAATCGATGGAATATGTGTCCTAAAAACGAGAGATCAAATGAAGTGTACAGAATTTAATTATAAAAGCAATTCATTTACAATTTTAATGTCAATGCAAATTTTTTGAAAATGAATGGTAAAAATAGATACCTAATTATGCACAACTCACAAAGCAATATGCATTAAAAATGACCGAAAAAATCCCTTTGCACAAATGTGAAAATTTTATTAGAAGTCAAATTAATTATATTAAAATAAAAATTTAAATTTAATTTCATTTCATTTGAACTATCCGATTAGTCTGTGAAATATTCTAATATTGCTCAGAAAGTTTCAGAAGATAGCAAAAAATGAAATTAATGAAAGATTAAGGTAACAAAAATATAATCAAATCAAAATTGGATATTGAAAAGAAACCTTATATGAAACAAATGGTAACAATAAGTCTTACAAAGGTTTGGTTGTTGGAGTCCTACTGAAGACTTTGTTTTCGTTCAATGTACTTAATTGTCTTATGGAGTCCTTCACTTACCAAAATATGCTAACGTACACAATTGAACTGAAACAATATATGACGGAACATAGCTGTATAAAGCTACAAAGTTGTTTGAAGGAACTGAAATATTTTCAGCCTTCTTCTAAATTAAAACCAACTAAAATTCCTTAAACAGATCGATTGAATACACATCCCAGTTGCTGAACAGGCCTTAATGCATAAGCAAAATAGCTACAACCGATAATACTTGACCCCTGTATCAAGACTGATTACGTGGACTAGTTGCGATTAAGCCTCTTTTGATTGTGGAAACAAAATCTAACACAGGTGATAGTAAATAAACCACCGATGCTCCATATTTTAGTAAACCACTGTATGAACTCATAAATATAAGGATCATCATTGGTAGGTATCCAGTGTTGTTGCAAAATTAAAACCCCATTAAAGCCTTTTCAGCAGCTTGGGATGAGAATCCGACCGATCTGTTTAATTTTTATTTCACGATTCATCACAAACCACTTAAATCTCCTCAGGATACAAATTGTGAGTAATGGACGATGATTTATTAAAATATAAACAAGTATGCGTCTAGGTATGATTCGCTATATCTATTATTTATTTATTCATTCACGATCCACGCACTAATGATGCTCTATCAATCACTGCATAAGCTCTTAACAATTTGTTAAATAGTTAATCCTTTTAGTAGGAGTCACAGCATCTCACGGTTTTGGTGTTTAGCTTCAATTTCTGTCATAATAACCAGGTGAGAAATAAACACTTCCCTAGATAGGCGCTAATCTATCATAAATCAATTTCCCATGAGGTGTTATATATTCAACTCTGCAAAAATACGAGGTAACTCAACAAGGATGAAGTCGTTGCTGAAAAATAAGCTACGCTTACCTTTTGTATTTCTTTATCAGAAGATAGGTATAAGGCGAGAGGAGAAATTTCCTACATAGTTGTCGTATAGCTCCAAGAGGGCTCTTAATGAGCAGACTTGTGGTAAAAAGCATTCCAGCCATGACATCTTAATTTTAGATAAGTATCCAAGTACCCAAACCTAAATTATTATACGTGCTTTTTAAGGCGTTGGAATGCGGTTTCGAGAAGATTTAGATACTGTTTTTGGCAAGTCGAGCCTTCCTTATATCGTATATTTAATGCACAACTGCCTTGACCGTGGTTATCTTTCAATTCACAAGATATATCTGTTTACTAAGCCAATTAATACAGCTATACATTTATACAAGTGAAGGTGCGTGGTTTCGTGGTTAGGATGTTCGGTGCACGATCGTAAGGTTGCGAATTCGATTTCAAGTAGCACGTAGCGTCTTTGAGCAGGATACTTTATTTCATTCAGCTGGCAAAAACGAGTGGTACCTGTAATTCAAAGGGCCAGCCTTGTCACATCCCGCGTCATGCTGAATCGCCCTTAAAACTACGTGAAGAGTACGCATGTCTGTGGAGTACTCAGCCACTTGCACGTTAATTTCATGAGCAAGCCATTCCGTGGATCGGATTAACTGGAACCCTCGTTGTCATAACAGACGGCGTTCCAGTATACATTTGTACAATACTAATCTTTACTAGGCTAGTTAATACATCTATTACATCTCTATAGTTCATCAATTTATTTTTGCCTGTTAAGGCTCTCTTCAAACTTTGAAAAAAAAAAAAAAATTAAAAGCTCTTCTAAAGAATCTCAGACAATGTCTTTTAATAAAATTAAATCAAATGAAGCTGAGTGTTTTGTAAATATGCTAAAATATTTATTTAAAATATTCATTATTTTAATTGGAATGTAATATTCCAATATTTTATGCATGAATTATTACTGCTAGGAACTACAGATTACTTAAAGGCTGTTACAGCTTCAAATACATTTAAAAAATAATCTGCTTATATAGGCAGCATAAGTATCTGAAATATAGATTCGAAATTCTTAGGATGATTCTTTTTCTTTTCTTGGATTTGTTTTTATATTACTTGCAAGAAAAAAATCCCCAACAGAGTTATAGAACAAGAAGAAAACAAACAATAAAGAAGAAAAACAACGAAAACAACCCATAAAATAATATATTGGAAGAAATCCAATATTTTTCAAACTCAGAAGAAACGAACGTAATAAATTATTCAAGATTCTAATATCTAACGTTATTGATAACTTGACTGTAAACTTGGTATACCATTATGGCTGCTTTTCGTCTATATGGAGATTATATTTTAAGAATAAAAAATACTAAAATGATTTAAGTAGAAACAAAAAGATTATAATGCAAACAGCAGAAGCTTGAATCTCAAAAAATGTTTTTATTTGAAAATAAAGTACATATCGCTATAGTTCTTCCACGTGAAAAGGATAATGATGATTGTTATGGTAGTGGTGGCAATTATGAGAATGAGTCAGATGATTGTGATGATGATAACATCGACGATGATGATAGCCACGATGACGATGGATCGGTTATAATCTGCAGTAAGCTAGTGTGTTTTTTTTTTACTAATCTAAATAGAAAAGGGATCAATTTGAGAATATTGAAAGTGTTTAGTTACATAAGATATTGGAAGTGTATTATGTTAGGTTTACAAAGCAGCATATTTTTTTTATTATAGAAACAAAAGAGACTGAGTTTATCTTTTAACTCAATATCAACATACTTGTGCAAACAAACGCTACAGAAGATTTTACTACAAGGATACCAAAAACTGCACATGAAATAGGTTTATGGATAAAATTATTGATTTTTCTAGGTTTGATGCAAATCCAATTTGTTATTGCTGCTTAGCCACAGGCAAGCTTTGACATACAAAAAATATGATTCAAGACGTTCTAACAGTGGCCATTCCATTTTTCATGCCTTATGTATACTAAACTACATTATCAAGTGTGTCTTTATTAAGATGGTAAGGGTGTAATTTGAGGGAAATTTGACTGTTATTTCTATCAATCAACGAAGGGTGCTTCGTTGGTTTCCAAAACGAATTATTGTTGAGAGGTATATTATTGATTATACTCTTTCACAAATGTGACAGACCTATGACATGCGTTATCACTAATAACATATAACAGGAATTTAGCAGATATATGATGAACGTAAAAAAATTACCTGCAATATCATGCTACAAAAAGCTTATCTATAATCATCTTTTAAAGCTAAAATATATGTATACATTTAAGGGATACTCCAATAAGAACATTATTAATGTGGTAAAAATTTGACAAGCTGAGCGTAGAGTTTCACCATCACAACTTGGTACATTACTAGTCATTACTTTGTAGAATCCTTGATGAAAGGCAGAAGAATTCAGAAAGTGCAAAAATCGACTCTAAATTCAAATGATCTAACACAATACGTAACATTTTCTGCCCAAACACAGTTCACAGATATTGGAAAGTTCTTTGTAAGTCACCCGTTCAGTCCTCATAAAATATATTTCAGACACATTCACGTTGATGTTACTGTAAGGTAATATAACTGAGATGAAAATCATCTGGAATTAAGGTTTATGAGTAATCATCGAAATTGATAAATGGTGTTTCACTGTGTTACTGAACTATCGCACTAACTGTGGAACGCTAACATTTTGTCGGGCTACCAAGCTACGGACCAGAAGTTTGTATTCTGTCAGAAGAAATGTGATGTGGCATCTGGTCGATATACTTACCAATCAATGACCCAGTTCAATTAACTCTCAATAGGTGTCACATAGCAGAAAATACATTGCTGTTTTGTGCAGCAGTAGGCTCAACTGATGAAAACTTTGTGAGTCAGCATAGAGAAGCTTGACATCTCCGTGAACATAGAAACATAAATTGTAGTGACGTGAACACCAGGAAACAATCGTCATAGATAAAACTAAAATATTAACTTAGGAGAAACATTAACTGATGTCTACGATTCAAATGTGATATACTGATATATATACGTGTGTATGTGTGTATGTGTGTGTATGTGTGCGTGTGTATGTATGTGTGTAAAACAACAAAAAATGGAACAAAAACGTAACAGGTGACAACGAAATATCCGGACAGTTACACGATACAAAGAAGGACGGGTCATTCGGTGCTTTCTATCGTCAGTCGAGTTCCAGATCGTCTTTGCAGTTTCAGCCGGTTACTCTCGAGATTTCTCTAATCTGGCCGGCCTCAAGAAAAGCTGAGCTAAGAGCACTAGATTCTTTGGAAGAAAGTAAGCGAATGTATACGAATAAACACACGAAAAAACCGGAGAAATGGTACACAATTACAAATACAGACAAGAAGACATTAACAGCAGATGTCTTTCGACTGAGGAAGAATTAAATGAATCTGGCGTGTGTGGAGTGAAGCCTTATGGGAGGAACATAGAGGATGAAAGTCATGGGAAGGAATATAAGAGGTGCTACACAGATGGTAGTCGGACCAAGAAAGAAAGGTCAGGCTTGGCGGAACATCGGTCACGTGGAAGGAGAGGAGAGAGGTGGGGCAGGGAGATTGAAGAATTAAGGAGGGACGAAAAAGAGAGAAAAAGAAAGAAAAGGGACATAGAGTAAGGTACAAGGGAGATAAAAGAGAAGGGAAAGTGATGAGAATGAAGGGATGGCCAAGAGGGGGAGCGAGAAAAAGAAAAGTGCAAAGAACGAAGGAAGTGTGAAGGGGCTAAAAGAAAGAGTAAGGAAGCCGTACAGAATATATATATATATATATATATATATATATATATATATATATATATATATATATATATATATATATATATATATATATATATATATATATATATATATATATATATATATATGTATATATATATATATGTATATATATGTATGTATTATGTATGTATGTGTGCGCACATACGGGAAGACCAAAATTGTACGTATGTCGTTATATGTATATATATATAAAACATCAAAAATAGAACAAGAACGTAACAGGCCACAGCAAAACATCCGGACACACACTCACTCACATATATATATATATATATATATATATATATATATATACATGCATACACACCAGTATAAATAGGCTTGAGGCATATTCGAACCTGTAAGAAACCCATTCACTGTATTTTGTCATGAAGAAAATTTCTCACTGATTGCCCTCAGCATGTTTGAACTGATAACAAGTTTGTATTTATATACGTCATTGCTTAGCGCTGTCATCTCGTGTATGTATGTATGTATGTATGTATGTATGTATGTATGTATGTATGTATGTATGCATAAATATGTATGCACACACATATTATCCACATATATATGTATGTATATATGGATATCTACCTATCTTTTATATACTGTAACATATCAAGATTTTTCCTTTCTGTTTCATGAAATTATATTCTATAGGAGATTAAACAAATCCTAAATCCTTCTTTGAATGGCTTGACAATACTAGATCCCACAGACTATACGAAGAAGGCTTAAGAAATTTTCTCTTAATCAAGACCTTCTTTGGACCAAACGCCCCTACTAAGTTGTCAAATAGATGAAGACACTATTTTTATAAGGACGAGCACGCAGAGAAAATTTTACCCATTAGCTCATACAAATATAAATAATATAGCGAACTATTTCTGCGACTATTCACGATCCCCGTTAAAATATCCTTTTGTTCTTCCAGTCAAAAGAAATAAAGAAATATGTACGACATTTATAAGCGTCTCAGCCACAAAGACTATTGTACACAGGAGAATATAAATAACTGAATTCGTTACATGAAAAGAATATTAAAGAAAGGACTAGTGTATTATCAGTAATGTGTGTGTCTGTGTGTTTGTGTCGTATAATATATATATATAATCAAGATTCAGTTGAATTAGGTACTTAAATTGAGGCACCTTATTAGGTCGATTTACTCTGCACACCCAAACAATGTCAGGTGAATATCAACCTCTCTGCAGAAGTGTTTTCACTTGATATCCTTGCAGTGTGTGCAGATAACACGACCCAACTGCCCCCACCAAAAAAAAGTATATATATATATATATATATATATATATATATATATATATATATATATAGCAGCAGTATCAATGTAAATATTTTGAGCTCCATTGGTGATGCAAATGTGTTAAAGCAGTTGGTTTGTCCTTTGCATTTAGAGTCTATGCAGTCACCTGACGAAAACGGTTTCTTTGCAATGTTTTCATTCATTAATCGATTAAACGAGTCGCTTGAAACGGCCGTAATGATCTGACATCTGTGCATCTTTGTTACTCATAAAAGATATTCCTGCTGACAGGAATGCTCTTGTAGGATCAGTAATGGTTGTGTTGTTATTAGTGGGTATGATGGCTAATGATACAAGTGATCATCTGATGAGGGGAATAATGGAAGCGATGTTAACAATGATGGTATGATGGTAATACTGATGGCAGGGAAGATAGCAGCTGTTGTGATAGAAGTGGTGATGATAGAAGTGGTGATAACAGAGCTAATAGTGGCAGTGATGGTGGCGATATTGATAGCATTTTCGCAGAAGTGATGGAGATGATAGCATAGAAGGTTTTGATGGAACTGTTGCATCAAGGTAGGGATTGTGATGGGGAAGAAGGAAAAATTGTCAATGCAGCAAAAACAGAAAAAGAACAGAAAAAGAAAAGATACGACAAAAATAGAATCATATGAGATGATGTGTGATAATAACACATTACACAATAAAAGAGAAAGTGGTATAAAGAAGGAAATAAGAAAAGGAAAATCGAAAAAAAAAAGATAAAATAGAAAAAAAACAGAAAAGAAAGAATACTGGAAGCGGAATAAATAAAGGACAATGATAAAAAAATAAGAAAAAGAGTAAAAAATATGATTAAAAATTGGCACAGGAAGAATAATATAAGATAAAATAAAACGAGCGTTAAATCCGAATCAGAAGAGAACGTTAATAATGATGATGATGATGATGATGATGATGATGATGATGATGATGATGATGATGATGATATTGTTGATGATCATCATTATGATGATGATGATAAGGGTAGTAGTAGTGGTGGTGATGATGATGATGTTGGTAGAGGTGGTACCGATGGGATGATCATATGATGATGATGATGACGATGATGCAAATATATACTTCATTAACTGTAAGTGTAAAAATATAAAAACCAAGAAAGGGATTACAAAAGAGAATGGATAAATAAAACCATTAGGAATAAGAATTTGTGAGAAACAAAATAGGGAAATGGTGAATAATAAGAATAAGAATGGGAATAAGAATAAAAAAAGGAAACAAAAACCAAACAATAAAAAATAAATCATGATAATAAAAATAAGACTAAGAAACACGAATAAATGAGTCATGAAAATAAGTATATGAAAGGAAGCAGGAATTGAATAATAGAAATAAGAATAAGAAGAAAAAAAGTAATCAAGAAAATAAAAATGAGAATAATTTTAAGATTAAGACGAGGGATCAGAATATCAGTCCTATTGAATAAAAAGTAGATGTTACGCAACTAAGAGAAACTATCTTGCCATAAAATAAAGTTTTGTTCGGTGATGATGGCTGGTAGTGATCGTTAAATTGATGGTTACTGGTTATTTTGACGGTGGTTGGCTGATATTTTTGATAGTGGTCCATTATTTTGAGGATCGTTATCTTGATGATGGATTAGCTTGAAGCTTTGTTGTTATTGGATAAGGGTTTGTCGGTATTTTGTTGGTAGACCTTATTTTGATGATGACTGGAATTTATGTTGTTGGAGATCTGTCGTCGTTTTGATGCGGATCAATCGCTATTTTAATGGTGTTTTGTTTTCTCTCATTATTTTAATGCTATTTGATCACTGTTTTTTTTAATGGTGGGCTTTGCTCGTTATTTAGATAATGGTTACTCGTTATTTTGATTATCATTCGACGTTTTGTTGATGATGATAGGTAATTATTTTTGATGGCTGGTCGTTATTGTGATGGGTTGTGGTGATTTTAATAATGGTTAATTGTAATTTGGATACTGGCTAGTTATAATTGTGATAACGGCTTAATATTTCTATGGTTGATTCTTATTTCAATAATGGTTGATCCTTATTTTGATCGTAGTTGATTGTTATTTTGATATTGGAAGATCATTATTAGATAGTTTGTCATTATTTTGATGATGTGTGCTGTTATTTTAATGGTTGGTTGCTATTTTTATGCTTGTTAATCTTTATTTTGAAGATCGTTGGTTGTTATTTTGATGGTAATTGCTCGTTAGTTTAACGGCTGGTCGTAATTTTAATGATAGTTGGTCTTTGTTAAGATGGTTGATTGCTTTTTTGAGAATCAGTTTCTATGTAGTTAATGGTTACTTATATTGAAAGTTGGTAGTGAGTGTTATTTCGATGGCGGCAGACTGCTATATTGATTGTGGTTGAAATTCATTGACATTAATGATAGTTAATCGTGATTTTATCGGTGGTTTGTGGCTGAGTTAAATACTAACGAAATCTATTAACACTTGTGTATTAGGAAATATTGATGCAATTTTCAATTCGTGATTCCATAAAAGTTGGTATTGTTCAATATCTACATAGTATTATTTCAAAATATGTAGGAAAGTTAGATACAGGTATATTATGTGATGTTAAAGAAATCAACTGTCAATCCAAATGAAGAGCCTGGTCTTGCCTCATCACGTCAAAGAAATCACTTATATTTCTTGTCCCAGCCCAGTATTTTTTAAATCTCGAAACCCGTTTCAGAATCGATCTGAAAGATTAAATTAGTCTGAAACATTCTAGCCATCTCATTTTTTTTGTCCTTTCTTTCGTTGTTGGAAAATGTATCACGAGCGTGTTTTCGGTTTTGTTATGAGCAATTGCAGCATTGATTCAAGGCTCTTGATGTTGGCAAGAAAAAATGTAATACGTTGCATCGGCCTTGTAATTTCAAACTTAGATCATTTAAATGGCAAGTGATATCGATCAAAGTTATCAAATAACATTTTTGGTCTTCTAGTTACATAATGGGGAATGCCTTTAATGTCATGAAAAGTTTCATCTTTCATCTTTCAGCTCACAGAAGCGATTGATTGGGCACTCTTCGATGAGTCAGCGAACCTCCTAATGGTTCTAATAAATCACCATATTCCATTTCAAGGTTCTTCAAAATATTTTTGAAGTCTTTGTTGTTCAATCTCTTATTTCATTTATGAAGTTTATACATGTTAGCACTTTCATCACATTATTCATTCTCAGAAAATGTGAACATAAAATTTACTGATGAATAAGACAATGACACGCTATTAAGCTATCAGAATCTATGTGATGGTTCTCGTTTCTTTCCTGATTAACGCATTGAGTCATTTGTTTTAGAATCTACCACATATGACGCAACATCTGCCTCTACACTTGATCTAATAGAAACAGCAGCTAATTTTCAATCACACGCTACCATCTTAGAAAACCAAAGCACACTGGATAATGTGGTCCTGGGTATACTGTACTCGACCAAAAGACAGAATAGTCATGATTGGAATGACTGTTTTTGTGCAATAATTCGCACACACTTCATAAATTGCTTAAATTACAGAAGTATTTTCATTAATACATCTTGTGAAAAGAGATTGCTATCTGTATAAAGATTCATTTAAAACTGCTCTCTTCTCTAAATGCAAAGTCGTTTTGGTTTAACGTGTTCCTCATGCTTAGAGTTGTTTTAGACTTTATAAATTTCAACTAAAGTCGCCCCACTTCCAACATACATGCTCTGTTTCTATGAAAAATTAATTATTGTCTGGCCGGCAATCTTTTTACTTTGAAATAGCGATTGTCAGATAGGTGAATTGTCATGCATTTTAGAATATAGATTCAAAATATGCAATAAAAAGAGACAAATGGATCACCAAATATTAAATGCTAATTGGCCACAATAAAGCTGTGATTATTACGTATCATCTCGTGCACATTTCGACGCATTGCTAAATTTACAATACGTATATTGTAGCCCATATTTATGATATGGAGACGAAACGAAAGTCGCAGTTTTACATGGCATTTAAAATTTAGAGAGACAATGACACTCTTCTCAGGCTGAACGTGCAAACTATAATATATATAACAGATGGTTCAATTATAAACAGGGCAAATTTTGTCCATTTCTTTGCAGACTGAAGAAAAGCCCCGATGAACAACCTTAATCGATTTTCGAAATTTACTGGATTCTCAACAGTGGCGACCACATCACTCTGGCAATCTCCAGATAAACATGCTGTCAAAATGTTTATATACTCAACAAATGCAGCAGTTACTCTATGAAGGAGTCCCTAATTTGCATACCGAAAGTGTTTAACACTCTATAAATATCAGCAGCCTCTTAATGGGTATCTTAGTACACACAGAATCAAGGTATGATATAATAAATATGTAACATATGGTATAATTATAAACAGGACAAAGTTTAGTCATATATACATATATACATACAAATATACACACACACACACACACACACACACACACACATATATATATATATATATATATATATATATATACATGCATATATTTTGAGTAACATATATACATACAAATATACACACACACACACACACACACACACACACACACACACACACACACATATATATATATATATATATATATATATATATATATATATATATATATATATATAGATAGATAGATAGATAGATAGATAGATAGATAGATATACGTGCATATATTTTGAGTAACCACCCCCGCTCAAATGATACCCTATTGCAATGCTTTCTACTTGAGGTGTCAAAATATTTATGCATCTCAAGGCGGCGAGATAACAGGAACGTTAGCACGCCAGAGGAAATGCTTAGCGATATTTCGTCTGTCTTTACGTTCTGAGTTCAATTTCCGCCGAGGTCGACTTTGCCTTTCATCCTTTCGGGGTCTATAAATTAAGTACCAGTTGGGTACTGGGGTTGATCTGATCGACTGGCTCCATCCTCGAAAATTTCGGTCCTTGTGCCTAGAGTAGAAAAGAATATTTTTGGATCTCAAAAATAACATAATTTGCCACAATTATATTATTTAAAAAAAAAAAAAAAATCATCATCTAGCATGTATGCAGAGTAATGTATTCTGTCCAATGCATTCTACTTAATGTAATTTATTCGATAGAACATTCTACTCGACACGTTCCATTTAACGTATATAACGGTAAGCAATATCAGTTAAAGTAGGAAATCGATGTTCAATTTTAATCAGAAATATATTATTTTGACCTCAAAACATTTTACGACACATCAATATAATTTATCATACAGGAATATGATACCGGAACACACTAAAATATCGTGATACATTAAGGTCTCAGAAGAACCCTCTAAAATTTTCCTACTAACGAAAATCACTAAAGTCTCGTGACACGCTAAAATCTCGTAACGCGCAATAATCTTGAGATACTAACTCTCGCAACACACTATGATCTCGCGACAATAAAATCCCGGGACACTAAAATTTCGTGATACAAAGATTGGAAAAAGGAGAACAGTTCGAATAATATACTCTTAGTTTGTTAGGTCCGTGATTAGTAACGGCTCAAACGCATTTGATCAGGAGTAAGCTGAGGGCGATATAACTATGTAGAAGTTACGAACTGTTAGTCAAATGTATTATGTAATCGGCCATTTCCCTCCTTTCCAAAATATTTCAACTCCTGCGAGACAATTGATCAGGTTAGAACGGAAGGAAGAGTCTTTAGAGAACCAAGAAAAAGTTTAAACTTTATATATATATATATATATATATATATATATAAAGTTTATATATATATATATATATATATATATATAAAGTTTATATATATATATATATATATATATATATATATATATATATATATATATATATATAAACATAATTAAGGGATCAGCAAGCATTTGCTTCACCATATACCGAAGTTCAGAAATAGCAGCTAAAAAAGCTGAGACTCCAACAGATAGCCTTACTTGTAACTGTTGGAGTCTCAGCTTTTTTAGCTGCTATTTCTGAACTTCGGTATATGGTGAAGCAAATGCTTGTTGATCCCTTAATTATGTTTATAAATATATATGAGCTTTTAAATAAGTTCTCCACCGATAATAGTGCTTACATACCGAAGGGCTTGGTAAAAATTATTAATTGTTGATTTATTAATAAATTAATAAATTGATAAATCTTTACCCTTTTAATTTGTAATAATTATATATATATATATATATATATATATATATATATATATAATTATTACAAGGGCGACCCTATATATATATATATATATATATATATATATATATATATATATAGGGTCGCCCAAAAGTCCCCTGACAGTAAATCAAAACCATTTAATTCCAAGATTTATTTATGTTTAACAACTGAATGAATTTAATAAAAGCATCTAAATATGAAACATCGTGAAAGTTGTTCAAGCTGAAGTCCTTCTTGAGCGACACATTTTCCCATTCGAGTCAATACAGAATTACAGAGAATATTTATGGAATATTGATTTACTGTCGGGTGACTTTTGGCCAAAACTGTATGTATATGTATATATTTATATATATATATATATATATATATATGTGTGTGTGTGTGTGTGTGTGTGTGTGTGTGTGTGTGTGTGTGTGTGTGTGTTTTCAGTCTAATATATGTGTTCATAGAATCGAGTGGCTTCCACAGAAAGTTCCTCTAACGGACTCGGCTAACAGATCTCATAGATAGGCGTATAATGCAGAGCTTCATGGACCTGAAATCCAGGAGATTCGATCAATGAAATTACTTCATGAGTTGTATATAAACCATAAAAGAGTCTGGGGGTATGAGAGGTGAATATACTTATTTAACCACTTGACATCTTTAAGATTACAACCGTTTCAGCAAGAGTTGAACCGTTGGTCTAATCATGATTTTCTGGTAAACTGATGAACTAGTTTTCTTTATTTGCTCTGGTATGTGAATATACAACTGTAATGCAATGATGTAAACATAATTAATTATACTCTGAAATTATAATCACCCGATGAAAGCTGCGAAACGGCCGTAATCCTAAGAATGTGAAATGGTTAAATAAATATAATCACCTCTGATACTTCCTGACATTTTATGGTTTACACACACACACACACACACACATACACACACACACACACACACACACACACACACACATATATATATATACACACACATATATGTATGTATACACACGGAGATTCATACACATTTAATATACGTGCAACCTGAACGTGTTACTCACGCAAAATCAGTGCCGCAGCAGCATCTTTTAAATCACAGGTACATATACACGACAGGGTCACACACATTTCTAGAAGAGGAATAGCAAATGCAGAGGTCTACAGTGAACTTATGTTACTCCATACAAAGACGAATTATCGTGTTGAAATCCTCTACCAGCATTCCATTTTGTTTATAAACCCTCTAATTTAATTTGTTGTTAACTTGTTAACAATATTTACTAGGTTATGCGAGAATGTTGCCTGTAATAAAGCAGTACTCTATTTAACAAGATAAATCTTTCATGTGTTTAATGTTCTGGAACTAAAGTCATGCACCGGACACTAAAAGAGCAAGGGGCTATTTAGAGACATTTACATCATATTGATGTAAACGGCTGGCTTAGTTTTATCGAGCCTGGAGGAGTGGAATACTAAATTGTCTGATATGAATCCTGAAAATAGTGGAACAAAGCAAAATAATGGAAGGCTTATGTAATGATAACGATTAGTTATCTTCGTCTTTATGCAATGATAACGATTAGTAAGTTAATGGTAATTACTTCTTTGATGTAAATAACATTATTTTTAAAGAAAAATTATTTCCATAATCGCAGCCTCTTTCCAACAGAGCCAGCCACCAAACACACACACCACAACCCCCCGCCATATATGTATACATACATATATGTATACATACATATATGTATAATTATATTGCGTGTTATTGTGTATTTTGTATGTCTGTTTATGTAAGGTAAGCTGTGTCTAGCAATGATATTATAAATATTGATTAGTAAATAATTTAATATAAAATGTAAATGTTTCCGACTCATTAAATTTGTGTTAATTTAATATATAGGCTTTAGTATGAAATTTATTTCAGAATAATATTTTATTTTCACGAGTTTGCCAAAATAGAAACGCCTATGCTTCACCGAGGGGAAGTTCAATAAATTGAAATGTAACTATTGTTATACACTCGCCAAAATTATGCTTAATTAATATCAGCCCGTGTAATAATGTTTCATTCACCTCACTCAGAGAAAGAGGAGACCCAATAAACGGTTCTGGAAAGACTAAGATCACACCAATAAGAAACCGAGATGAGAGCAAGAAAATACCGAAACGAAAGACAAGTCTAAAGATGTTCAAAAGGAAGAAAAGACGAAGACAGAAACCAGACGAAGAGACTGAAGCTAATGCCGTACGGAGAAAAGGCTGAGATGACACAACGAAAACCACCATGAGAAGAAAAGACAGAGACCGAAAATTCATTGAGACCAAATAGCGAAAGATTGAGATGAAATCAAGAAAAGACTGAGGCAGACACTAGACAGAGAAAAGACTGACAACAATAAAGACCTAGAGTAGACCAGGAAAAGAGTTAGACCAGATCAAGAAAACACCATGACCGAAAAATGATCAAAACCAGAGTAAAAAAAACACCAAAACCTGATCAGTGAAAGATGGACATCGAAGAAATACTAAGAACAGGTGAAAAAAGACAGAAAGATCAAGAAAAGACCGAAACGAGACTGAAACACACATTACGGTTAGCTCTAGAAAAAAACCGAGTTAAGACAAAAAACGTCCGAGACTATAGCTACACGAGGAACAGACCAAGACAACAGAGAGCAGACCAAAAAAAGACGGAGGCATAAGCAAGAAAAGATCGAGATCGAAACCGAAATAAAATCGAGACTACACTAAGATAGACTGAGACTAGACCAAGAAGCGGCCGCGACGAGAACAAGAAACAACCGAGACTAGACTAAGAAACAACAAAAACTAAATTAACAAAGGTTGGGGTAAGACCAAGGAAGACCTCGAACAGATTAAGAAAAGGCCGAAACGAGATAAAGAAAAGATATAGAGTAAGAAAGAACAAATATCAGACCTAAAAAAGACAAATACATAACCAAGAAACGACTGAGACTTGCACAAGGAAAGACCGAGACCAAGAAAATACCATATATAGTTAGTTCGAGTTCTAACATACTTAATCACGTGAGATATTTAATCACGTGAGATATAACATACACCTGAAACTTTAATCTGATCATGGCGGGCGAGGTGAAAACTTCTCAATCTCAGTTAATCGATTGTGCTATCCAAGATGGTGGATCTGTCATGAAACTAAGAATAAGGAGTAGCTTCCAAATTGTGTTTTAGACCTTTCTAAGTATTACCAAATCCGGCACCCAGTTGTCGTATATTGAAAAATTCAATTAATTCTGCATGACACTATTAATCTAATAATTCGTATTGTGCAATATAAATTGGCTCGTGTTGTATTCAAGGGAGATTTTCATTTCTTTTATTTCCTCAAAATCTAGAAAATAAAACCAAACGCCTGCTCTTAAAATCCCTTCGAGCTTTGAAGGAATTTACAATATTTTAACATCAGCTGTATCGTCTTAAATATCATTAGCTTTTTAGAGTTTAGTTTTCCATCTTAAATTGAAAATAAACATACGTCAATGATAAAGTTGATTTATGATTCTTCCTGATAATAAAGTGAAAAACAGTTTGTACATTTAAGAGACGCGAATGATGTTTTAAGATAACATAATTGTTATTTGCCCAGTTACATTATTTTTGCATTTTATCCTGATTTTATTTTTTATAGATAATATCGTTGTATATAAACAGTAAAATAAAGTTAAATTATATAGCAAAGATATAAAATATACAGAAAGATGATTGAATTTAGATAGGGGGAAATAAAATGAAAATTATAATAAATAGAAATAGAAAAACTCTTATATTAAATACTAAGACAGGTATTTAAATGTTCTGAACCCTTTAAGTTGAATCTTGGAAAATTTTCCGATATTTATAGTTTGTTCAAGCATTCTTAAGAAAGCGTTCAGTATTGAATAAATAAAAATTTGAAGCTAAATCTTCAAATTTAAACGCTTAAGTTAATCCTAAATATAATATATTCAAAGATATTATTTTTAAAAATCTCAGCACTTAACAATGGGAAATTGGCCATTAATTTCTAATATATACCACAATTATACGATAATATACATATATATATATTTATAATTGTAAAAGCTAATACAGTATGATTTCAGAAGAAAAATTATTTATTTAGCAAATTCACATATCTATCTATCTATCTATCTATCTATCTATCTATCTATCTATCTATCTATCTATCTATCTATCTATCTATCTATCTATCTATCTCTCTAAATCTTCTGTTTATTGTTTTGTCCCTCGACCGTTCACTAACGGTCTCGTCTTGTTATGTTTTGGTCCCATTCCCGGCAAGTTTCTTGCCGGTGCCTCCAGATTAGAAGCAATATTATTGATAATGGCCGAAATTGAGCTTTTACTCTCTGGCCGAGTTATGTGAGTTGGGGTTTTCAGCCCTCAATAACATCAAATCCAAAAAACGAAGAAGAATTGAGGGTTTGTCTTTTTCTAATACGTCCCAATATTGAAAACGTTTCAAAAAACATGTTTCTCATTGATAACTTTGTAAGTACACGCAATTTCTCTGTATTTTTAATTATCTATATATTACTTTATAGTTTATGTTATGCTAATATTTATAAAAGCCCTTTTGAATAAATTTTAGAATTTATGTACAAAATGCGCCAAAATATTTTGACTTCTTGTAAGGTGCGCCGTGAGTAGAAGTTTGGGAACCACTAGTCTAAACAGTAAGTTGAAGTAAAATGTGCCAATCACAGACCGAATGAGAAATAACATCTCAGACATAGGTCATGTAAAGCCTTGTAGAGAGCAATATATATTCAAAGTTATGTTCCTTATAAGTCAAAGCTCGTAATGCAGTTTAACCTACCAAATACTCAGTAAATATTATACCGAAGTTACTATGCTCAAGAATATACAGACTCATGCACCCTGAATGTAATTTTCAGGCAGAATCAACTGCGAAATACTGTATAACAAGGGTGTACTTTTTGAATTACAAGTACATCCAACTTTTACCCCATTTCACTCGCAAAATATGGGACCACATGTAGCTCTCGAAAATGAAATTTGTCCAAGATGCCAGTCAGAACTTTTGACTGCAAAATGAATTTCTAAGTGACTTGTTTATGCTGCGTCTACACAATTTCTCTTGTAAAGAAAAAGAAGCTATAAGAAATATTTATAAAACTTACTGATAACATATCTATCTATCTATCTATCTATCTATCTATCTATCTATCTATCTATCTATCTATCTATCTATCTATCTATCTATCTATCTATCTATCTATCGTTTCCGAATGTTACTATCAATATATATATAGTCAACAGATGACTCTATAATGTATGTATGTGTGCGTCTATCCTCGTTAAAAAGAATGGGCGGAATAGCTGTTCATTTCAGTCGATTGTCCAATAAGATCTACTGTTAACTGGTGGTGGGGTGAATATTTTGCCGTACACTGTGCTAGAAATAGTGTAGGCTGAATATGATACCTAACAACCTACATATACATATACATTCACACACGCACACATATACACATGTGTGCACACGCACAAATATATGTACACATACATATATACACTCATGTACACGTGTTCAAGTTCGTAGTTAAGAATATTGTTTATCTACATGCAGGTACACTCAAATACACATACACACGCATGTATACACATAATTACACACACACGCACACACATATAATTTATTAACTAACATTTATAATCTGAAGAACTTCAATCTGATGAAATCTAAAATGAAAACGAGAAATAAATAAAATATTTATAAGTATATATTACGTGTGATCAATACAATTAACTGACATATATTCAATCGATCATTCAATAAAATAGCTAAAATATTCAATAATTACTGAATTAAAACTGATTTTTAAAATTTCTAATCTGAAATAATAATAATAATAAAAAAAAAGATTGTGTAAGGAAAAAAAATAGTTACGGATCAATCACATATTATTTCTGAGTGTAAAATTAGAAAAGACAAATGAAATATTAAAATTAAGAACTCAAATCGATACAAAACAAAGACAAAAAATATAACAAAAATCATGTGTAAAATAACAGCTATTACTTCATAGCAGGAGAAGCGATAAGGATAATGATAACAACAACAACAATAGTAATAATAAGACGAAGAAGAAGTAAAGCAACTATAATAACACCGACAGCATCAGCAGCAGCAACAACAACAACAAAAACCATCAACAACAGTAACTGCAGCATCATCATCAGCAGCAGTAACTATAAAGAGAAAATAGCTGCATTCTCCAAAGCTATCTCTAGCTTGTATACAGTAAATGAAGACCTGAGACAAATTTCAGGTAAGTTCCAATAATTTCACAAATTTTAGTCTTCATTTTCTAGTCAAGGGATTTTGTATGAAAAAATACACACACACACACACACACACACACACACACACACACACACACACATATATATATATATATATATATATATACTACATCTCATGTATGTAAAAATGCAATATATAAGCTGTAAATTAGCCCAAGTGAACCCTCATGAAGCTGACCTTTGATCATAGACATGCCAACCTTGGCCGCCCCGTCTTTTATCCGGTCGTAAGAGTGCATGACTCATTGCGTCTTTCTATTTTGAAGCGTGATTTGATTGGGCTACGTTTTATGACCAGGCAGAAAGTTCTCTATAACTGGTTTAACAAAAGTGGATGAAGTTAAATTATATATCAAGTTCAAATTTGCTGACAAATCTACTTCACTGAAAAATATAGATGTGTTAGCAAATAATAATATCGAAATACATTCAGAGTTTTTTGCATTCTTTGCCAAATTGTTTTAAGAATATAAGCCAATTTACTAATGGTCTTTTTCCTTCATTTTATAATTAATATGAAAAATATTTCGGAAAAAAACTCCAAAAACAAAAACAAAACAAGTTTTCAAATATACTTTTTATACTCACTTTTCTTTTGTTAAAGTAAATAACTGTTAAATGCGATTGTAAATTCACTGGACCTACACACGTGATTTTACACACACACACACACACACACACACACACACACACACACACACGCACAAACTAATGACTAAGATAACAGAAACGATGCAGTTGCTTCGAGTTGAGGGGAAAATAACATATCATTAAGGGAGATTATCCTCCAGGATTGAGGGTTATTATTAAGGGAGATAGGGAAGTCGGGTATAGAAAGAAAAAAGCTTTTAAAAATTGTTGAAGAAATACCATATAACTGAAGAATTTAAAAGAAATATTTTATCAAAATATTTCTTATATTTCCTATACGATTGGAGATTAAAAAAAACAAACAAACACTGAAACCATTGTAGCCTAAAAGATAAGTTAATTCCATTATAAATCCAGATATGAATGTGTATATACAAGTTGCCCCAAAAGTTGATAAGAAACTAGAAATAGTATCATATTTTCGTATATTGATTATATAAGGTTTATTTAATTAATGCATTATGAAAATTTCAAAATTTCAAACCATTTATTAACGTTCTGGTGCACAATATACCTACCTACCTACATACATACATACATACACACACACACAGATATATGTTTGTGTTTGTGTATACAAGGTGTCTCAAAACTTACCAAAGAATTTCAAAATGTCATAACGTCAGAGTTTTCATACTTATTTCTTTCTCTTTTCAGAACTTAGATTAGCATAAAAAAATTACCCATGGAAAATTTCACCAGTGAACAATGTATGTTTGATTTAACCAATCCACCATTTGCACCCGAAGCGAATACCGTCAACACTTCAGTGCCAGAAAACCATCATCTAATTTCATGATTCATCTGTTGATTCAGCGTTTTAGGTAATATGGTTCAGTGAGTGACTTGCCATGATGTGGAAGACCGCGTACTATCACTTCACAGATGACTCGTGAGCGTGTGCAAGACAGCGTTGAACAAAATCTAGGAACATCGATTCGCAGACGCTCTGACCGGTTGAGGATATCTCGGACATCATTGCATCGCATACTTAGATAAGATTTGCATCTGTACCCATACAAACTGAAATTAGTACAGAACTTAAAACCGGCAGATCATCAAAAATGCTTAAATAACTCGGTCAAGATTCAAAGGGCGGCTGTTGAAGACAACGAATTTATTAATAAGTTAATTATGAGTGACGATGCTTATTTCTATTTAGATGGTTTTGTTAATAATGAGAATTGTCGGATTTGGGGATTAGAGGATCCTAGGAATATTCATCAACGCAAGCTGCAACGTTTCAACTACACAGTCTCATATGGTGTGACGTCAGAAATAACCACTAGACTTTTTATTTTGAAAATGAAAATGGCAATGCGATTACAATCAATAGAGAACGTTATCGGGTAATGGCCAAGACTGTTTTGCGTCCAGCAGCGAGCAGAACAAACCTGAGATGTGGTTTCAACAAGATGGAGCGACGAGGCATCTATGGAACTTCTAACGCAAAATTTAGCCGACGAATTATTTCGTGAAATTCCGAAATCTTTTGTCCACCACAAGTCTGTGAAGTCGAAATTGGAGGTCTGTCATGTTATATAATTTTTCATAATTAAATAGGACTATATTTCTTATGCTTAAATTTTTACTCTGTATAAAACTATTTTTAAATATTAAAAAAGTGTGGAAATTATATTTTTAAATAATAAAATATTTTAAAATGTTTCAAATCTCCAGGTGACTTTTGTGGAATGTATATGTGTATGTGTGTGTTTGTGTGTGTATCCGTGCGCGTGGGTGTGCATGAATGTGTATGTTCGTGTATAGTTTTTAAAAAATTATAACGGAGAGTTTTAGTAAAACAACATATACTCTACAACATGCATTGTCCATTCCTTTCTTTTTCCTCCAGCATTAAGCAATGTACGCGCGTGTGTGTGTGTATATATATATATATATATATATATACATACACGCACACACACACACACACAAACACACACACACACACACACACACACACACATACACACACACAAATACAAACTCACACATATGTACATATATATATATATAACGTTTGCCGGGTCATATATTCTGTTTACCGTGTATAGTAGCTAACCGGCGTGGCACATGCATCGAGATAGTAAGCTTGCCTTATTCCTAAAAAAATCTGTTAGTATCGTAATTTAATCTAGCTGTAATTTGTTTGCAAATCTGACTATACACGCATACAGAGCACAAAAATTAAGTCAAGCAGAAGTCATAACATGCATAGAAATAGTCTACAGTTTGTATGCTTATATTTTATCCCTGAGTAGTATGTTTAGCATGGGAGCATGTCTTGTGTCGACAACAAACACTACACCCTGCTGATGTGTTCATATACGTATACAAAAACGCACTGATGGGAGTGAGAATGTGGTGTAGACCTATTTGCTCGTGCATAATGTCTTCCAATCCAGTGCAAGTAATACATTTTCCTTCGAGAAAGTAGCTATACATTGCATCGATTCAGTTCACATACTTGTCGCGCATGGATAACACAGATTCTTCGAAAATATCAATAGGGTGGGTAACCGATTTATACTGGTAAGGTGAAACAATATATTAAATTATTTATAGTTCGATTGACTGGAGTAGGTAAATATAAATAAGCATTTGTGCTTTATGTATGAAAATAGGTTTACATACTGGATTTGCACATCGCTAGAGCGTCAAATAAAAAGATGCTTTTCTGTGTTTTGTGACGGTTCCTGCAACTCTTGTGTTGAAATCTTGGGTAGATTAACCTTGCATTTATTACTTCCAAGATCGATAATATAATGACTGTCAAGAATTGGGTTTGATATATATTCCCATGATATAGCAAAAAAACCTAAATGGATTTTTGATAGAACGCAAAACGTAAGTTGATTATATATATTGTTATATTTCGGGATGGTCATTTTTTGACAAATAAACACGTATTTCGTTCTTCACTTCAAATTTATTATTGTTCTGATTTTATACCCTTTGTCTGGAAATCTTTCGTCACACATACTGTGACTTCTTCAGCGACTCTCCATCCCGCGTGTCTTCTCTTGTTCTGATGGACTAAGCAGAATAGGACAAGACACGTGGGATGGAGTGTGGCTGAAGAGGTCACAGAATGTGTGCTGAAAGCTTTCAAGACAAAGGACATAAAATAACAATAACCAATCTGAAGTGAAGAACGAATATATAGTGCATGTTTATTTGGCAAAAAAAAAAGAAGAAAACAATGACCCTCCCTAAATATAACAATATCTGTTTCAACACACAATTTCACAACACACAATTTCACATCAGAACAGCAGCACCTTTTATAACGTATCTATCAATTCAATAAGGGAAACCTCTTCGTGATTGCTCGGTTTACTCGAAACAATTAAATCGCCCTCAAGTTAAATCCTATTATGTTAAATTAGGAAAAGATATTTGAGTAATGAATTCCCCATACATACAAAAAGACGGTATGATTATTTTTGGAATGCCATTGTTCGTGTGTCTGTTCGTTCAGGAGGGTTCTCGTTGTCAAAAGAACCACGCTAATCTCTGTCGAGTCAAAGAGCAAGAGCTGTAAATGGTCACTCGAACTACTAGAAAACAATAGCTACGCCTTCCTCAAATTGCAGCTCTCGAAAAGTAAGGCCACATTGGATAATGCTGTCTTACATATAGTTTGTTTGTAAAAAAGAAAAAAAAACCGAGACAGTTAATCCTGGAAAGTCTCTAGAGTATGGTCTGGTCTGCCTCGAGGTTGACTTGTGGACTCAACAACAAGAACAACAACGACGACGACAACAAGGACAACAACAAGGACAACGACGATGACAACAACAACATCAGCAGCAGTTGTAGTAGCAACAACAACAAGACAATGTGTCTGCCAGCACCACGAGTGCTAGAAGAAGTTCTAGCTCACCTCTCAGGACCATCGCGCTTTTGCCGTAATAACTGACTTCCCAAAAAGCTTTATTGATTCCACCTACAATAGACTCAAATGCCCGATACAACGATGACCTGCACCACCACCACCACCAGTATAATCCATCATCACCAGCACAAACCACCATCACTAACACCAAAAAACCCACCAACCATATCATTACGACGGCGATAGTCAATACCAACACCAGTATCGCATCATCATCACCGATATCACCAGCATCAGCACCACCACCACCAACACCATACCACCACCACCACCACCACCACCACCACCACCACCATCATCATCATCATCATCATCATCATCATCATCATCATCATCATCAGCAGCAGCAGCAGCAGCAGCAGCAGCACGACGACGACGACGACGACCACTACCACCATACCTACAGCCGTATCTATCTCTCCTACCTGTAACAATCATCGTTACGATCACATCACTCTGAATATTGTAGTAGTGCTAACAAGGGCAGGTAAGGTGGAGAAGTGTTAAGCAATTTTGCAGAGCAGTTAAACCTAATCAGTGATTAAAAATATACACCCCTCTACCATCACCGCAACCACTCGAGTAGTACAAAGCAAATCAAGGTGTTTTAACACCGATACGTGATTTATAATTATTACAAAACACCCACTTGTTTTAAATTACTATTGACGATATCACGAACAGAATCAAACATTTATTTCCACACTTCGATTTCAAAGAAACGAATTTTAGGATTTACTCTCTCTCTCTCTCTTTCTCTCTCTCTCTTTCTCTCTCTCTCTCTCTCTCTCTCTCTCTCTCTCTCTCTCTCTCTCTCTCTTTTATTTGGTTTTCTCACCATTTTATTTCCATTCGCTTTGCAATGTTCAAATCATTGACAAAGTTAATCATGTCATTACTGTGTGTAAGTATTGTACTTAGCGCTATCTCTATCCTGATTGAGCTGTCCTATGACCATACTTATACCAGGTGTGACATCCCATCTTGTTAGAGGTATGCTTTAAACTGCTTTATCTCATCCTCTGTCTCCCGTTCCTTTCTAAAACGGTAGGGTATGATGTGAGGGATATGTGACTTTTTTTTAGTAGATCGAGCATCTGCACGGAGTTCTTTTATTGTGTCTTCTACATGCGCATGAGGAGTTCATTTGTAATCCAATCGCCAATGTCCTTTCTTCTTCTAAATCCCTCCCGCACATGCTCATCTACCAAAATATTTGGTCCCAGTCGAAATCAGTTTTGCCAGTCATCCTTTCGGGGTCGAAAAAATGAAGTACAGCCAATAAAGATATCGAAATGACTAACCTATAAAACAAATTTCAAACCTTGCGCCTATACTAAAATCTGTTTTGAAATGCTATGCAATATATATTATATACACTGGAACTAGATGAACTCAGTCGATTAGAACTCATTGTGGTTAAGGTAAGCATAAATGATGTGAGTACCAGCCAAAAATTGTGCACCAATGACTTGTCGGCTTACCATCCCTTATCATACAAATTGGAATCATCCTCAATGAATTTTACTTGATGTATTTTGCTTGTTCAAAATTTGCGTCAGTATGGTGTTGGTGTTTAGTCCCAGGTCAGCTTCGATCAACCAGCGCTACGGTCAAGAGTCTTGAGCCTGTAATCATCCCCATATTGTGTATGTCCGAAACTACCTTGCTCAATATTTCCATCTTTATTTAAGACACTTGAGTACGATTTGAGAGTGACCTGGCTGTTATTTTTAGCTGGTCACCAGCTTGTCGTGTTGGTATTGATTATCGTTGTATCGGCTCGGTGTCCATGAATTATAACTTCCCATACAATGCTACGCCTATTCCTGTAGCCATGGTAGAGACACTTAATTCACTTCGTTATCATATGGTCGGCATGATAACGGCGATTGTTCTGGATGTTATTGTTTAACTTCATATCAACATTGATGTAGCAGATTTATGATCAAAGGTATTTTATACGTGATCAGGACTACATTAGACAAAGAATTATTTCCTTATTTAAGACAGCAGAATGTGGTTTGATTGTTGTTGTGATGGTAGTCTCGCTATGGCGATAGGTTGGATGTGGATTCGGATCGTGTGAGTGTGACGTAATAAAGGCAGTAAGCGCATTGTCGATATCGTTGGCTTTGTAAATATTGTCGCAACAGTGATGTTAGTAATGCTGGTGCTGAGGGCGATAGTGATCGTGTGAAAGATGACGATGATGATCTTACGCGTTGCCGATGTTCTTAAGGAATTATGATGATGTTCAGAGGAATATGGTAGTGAGATAAAGGAGGCAATGGTTGCAGAGAAAAAATTCTGATAACGATGGGGATTACGACTACGGTAGTAAGTGTTACATTACTATGGAAATAATTGACGTTTAGACGTTTATATTCTTGTGAACGTGAGCGGCTTAGCGGTCAGGTTTTTCATCTCACTATCATAAAGATATGGGTTCGATTTTATTTGGCCAGACTGCATATTCTATCCTTTAGCAAAGCAGTTTATTTCACATTATTCTAATCTAATCACTTGAAATGATTACCAATCAAGTTCGAGTGCAGCCATCTCTTCCTCCATTTGTGCTTTCCTGGTTGTTCCACTGGTTCAAGGGAGACCGAGAGGAGTCTGTACCCACTCGCAGGTACACAGACACCTAAGACAATTAGCAATAAGCATTTGCTGCTTTGCGTGAATAACTTGCATCACGACAATTTCTTTGCAGAGACAAGCGGTAGTCAGCCATGGTATTTGCGTTCCACCTTCCTTGATACCTAGTCTCCATGGTCTCAATTTCTTGGTGGAATCTTTCTCTTTACGCATGATTTATTTTACTACGATTTTCAGAGAAGTAGTTCAGTTGACTGTGTAGAAATACTGGTAGCAGAGTCTGTACAAATTCTTCATAATTTGATGAGTTCCTCTTTCCCAGGAAATTAGACACAACTGCAACCAAAGCGTTCCATGCTTCATTTTCAGACATGCTCTCAAAAAACTACTCGTCCAGCAATAACCGTAATTTTCTCACAAGACAAAGCTGGACATGTTCGGCTTCAGTATTTCAAACAGTCACTATTTCAGTGTTTCAATGTGATTTTGTTTCGCTGCCTAAGTAAAGTTTATCAACCACAAATATAGAAGGAGACACTGGGGCTGCTTTTGCATTTTCTTGTCTCACAACTGGTCGTATGTTTGAAATACAAAACATGTATTCAAGCCAGTTGTCACCCGAGGAAAGCATTTTCATACTTGTCAACAGTTATAAAGTAACTGCAGATTCATGATAGAAAAGTTCCATAAAGAGCATGAACCTTTCCCATCTAGTGAAGATGCTTCTCTATAGCATTGTGGGCTACATTATTATAGCTGATTTTCAGATTTTTTGCCGGAGAGTGTGATAGTTTTGATATGTTTCGTTCTTCTAGTTGGTTGTCGTATGATCGTTGCGTTCAATCTAATACTACCGTGTTAGACTCTCCTATTAAATGGCTATTTAATTTGACTACGATGAATTCAAAATCTTCAGTCAATAGCTAGCTACACTTTGTTCATTAATACTGCCTTCAATTTTCAATTTTCCGAATCTACTTCTTTTTTATTGTGTATTTAAATGGTATTGTAATATATTTTGCAAAATCGACTGAGTAAATAACAGCTGACAAGAGACTAATACGAAAATGATAGGAAAAATAGAAAGAGTTAAAGAATGAAATATAGGTAGTCATTATGTTGCTTAAATACGGAAAATAATGAAAGAAATAAGTATAGATAGATAGATAGCAAAAAAGAAAGAAAGAATGAAAGACAGATAGATAAGAGAGAAAGAAAGTGAAGGATACAAATTAAAGGAGAAAAAGATGTTTTTCCACCACATTACTTAAAAATTAAAGTTAAAATCTTACTGAACAACGAGACAGAAAGTACAAACAGTGGAGATAGAGATACCGAGAGAAAGAAAAGTAGAGAACTATTTAACAAGGGAAATGGAAGGCGAGAGAGAGAGAGAGAGAGAGAGAGAGAGAGAGAGAGAGAGAGAGAGAGAGAAGAGAGAGAGAGAGAGAGATGGGAGAAAGATGAGATAATTTCTTTGTCAACTTCTTAAAGATCAAGAAAAGAAAAAAAAAGCTTCGATGAGACAGTAAAGTGTGTATTAAAGGTTTAGAAAAAGGAAGGGCCACCATAAGAAAGAGAAAGCAATAGGTGAATAGATAAATGTATACAAACACACGTATAGGCAAATCTCTTTTTCTATCTCTCTCTGTCTATTTGCGTGCTGAGGTGTGTGGTTTGGTGCGGTAGATGTATGTGTTTGTATCCACGTGTATGTATTTATATATGTGTATATCGAAAGATACACACACACACACACACACACACACACAAACACACACACACATAAAGAGAGAGAGAGGGGGTAAACGAGGGAGGGATTAAGAGAGAGAGAGAAAGAGGGAAAACGAGAGAAAATATCTTCTAAACATTGCTCAAAGCTAAAAGGAATAAAATAGGACGCGAGTGAACAGAATCAATTTTAGTTTAAACCAATATATAGCATGAAACTGTTTCTAAGATTAAAATAAATAAAATTGCTCACATTTTTTTTACTTTGTATTGTTTTATGTTTTTATGTTTAATTTTTTTTTTTTTTACCAAACTTACTGTTTGCATGTCTTGCTTTTTAAGTTTACAACAAAATTACTTTTTTCTTTTTGTTTTAGAAGATTTTTTTTCCATTTCATTTTGGTATATATGTCTTCTTTTTTTTAAATACAAAATAGCATAATGGTAAGAAAACAAAGAGTAAATACTTTATTTTCTTATATGCTATTTTTATTACTTTTAAAGAAAATAATATCGAATAAAGAAAGAACATTGCCGCCACCCCATCTAAAACCGTCCTAAAGAAAGTAAAAAGAAAAAGAAAGTAAAAAATAAAATTCTGGAATTGATGAGTAATACCAAATAGTTTAGCATCACCTAGCTATTCCCAGAATCTTGATCATGTCAATAGCATCTGCAGTATCTCTTTGCTTAATTCTAAACCTGAGGGATAAAGGAAACATAAGACAGAAGATTCTGGACAATATTCAGCAAAGACTAACGGTATCATGTAGTAGCTTATGTGGAAAAATTTAAATGAAATATACATAAATAAACTAGAAATTATCGCGAGGGAAAGAAACGAAGACAAACCTATTTATAAAGTAAAATGAAAGAAAAAAAATGGAAGTAAGAGAAATGGAAATTTTATAAAAGTTATTGATTACTTTAAGTTGAGTAAATGATAAAGTTGTGCAAAAGAAAGGTTGCTGAATTGAATTTTGAACTGGGTATATTACTGGTACATATTTTATCAATCGCATCTTCGGTTTGAAGTGGACAGACACATACAATGTGAATTATGTGACTAACTTCTAAAAGAATTATTTAAATTCTTCTCCAATTTTGTTAAGACCCTTTTTGTTTATTAGAACACGTCAGATACATATCTAAACATGCAAACACGCATATACTTACACATGCACACTGACACACTGATATAGATCGATAGATGATACCGCATTTCATCACCGTTGGTGTAACATTTATCTTATCATCTAAACTTCTTATATCAGCTTATTTTGTCGCTCCTATATATCCTTTCTTTCACACTTCACTTTTTCATTATCTTGTACGTCTAGTGATAATTTCGATTTGCTGTACTCATTACATGTCTATCTATTTGATTATAATGTGTGTGTATATATATATATATATATATATATATATATATATATATATATATATATATATATATATACATATAGATATATAGATAGATATAGATATATAGAGAGATAGATAGATGTACAGGCGCAGGAGTGGCTGTGTGGTAAGTAGCTTGCTTACCAACCACATGGTTCAGGGTTCAGTCCCACTGCGTGACACCTTGGGCAAGTGTCTTCTACTATAATCTCGGGCCGACCAAAGCCTTGTGAGTGAATTTGGTAGACGGAAACTGAAAGAATCCCGTCGTGTATATATATATATATATATATATATATATATATATATATATATATATATATATATATATATATATATGTGTGTGTGTGTGTGTGTGTGTGTGTGTGTGTGTATGTTTACACACACACACATATATGTATTATATATCACTAACCCCATAGCAATTGCTTGTCTCCTTTAAGCCTATAGCTATTCACTCCTTTCATCTAAGCGTTTAATTCTATTGTTCTTATCCTTTCAATTTATCCTTCTCTCACCCATTTCTTTGAGCCTCTCTCTATTCTCTGTTATATCTCTGATCATTAAGGTTTTCTTTGATGCTATTCCAGGAAAACCTACCCCAGTCGTTTGATGACACTGTACAATGATACAAACTCACGATCAGACAACTGTCTCGATACTCAAATTAATTAATAAGTTCAACTTCAAAAATGATATTATCAACTGATACACAACAGCTATCATTTTTACCCTTTCTTTTTTTTTTGCATGTTTTGTGGAACCTCCTACAAGAATATGAACTCCTCCCTCTAAACGATTTGTATATATAGGTGAATTTGTTCGAATGTTTGAAATGGCTATGAGTTTTCTGTTATATAATCAATAATATATAATCAATATTATATAATCATCGCTTATATTCATGTTTTACACTATTTTATATGATTCGTTTGACACATATGTTGTTGAAACGGCTGAAAACAAGGAAGAAATGTAGTACCAGTCCCTCCCTTCTTTTCCCTGGTCTCTCTTTCTCACTATCTCTGAATATATATATATATATATATATATATATATATATATATATATATATATATATATATATATATATATCTATATATATATATATATATATATATATATATATATGGGAGAATATACGAAAAAACAACAACAGACGAGGACAGGTGGTGTAAATAACAAAAGGATGTATTAGTATGACGCTCGGGAATACGGAAAGTCTTTGATGTTTCGAGCTACGCTCTTCAACAGAAAGAATACGGAGACAAGGAGAAAAACACGGAGAAAAAAAAATTGAATAGTGTTCAGTCAACGGTCAATATACACAAATGATAAGAAGATAAACAAAATTCTTTAAGACATCGTTAATGATACGTTACAATTGTTTCTGTACCAACTCTATTTTCAACGCCAGTTTACGCAAAACTTTACGTAATGTTTGCGATTTTAAGCATTAGAGAGGCAATACATCAAACTTGCATCAAAGGTGTACTGTCACATTGTGCGTCTTTCAGACCTTGTATTTTTGGCTCATATCGGAAGGAAACCAAAAAATGAGTGAAAGTGTGGATATGGAATGAATAAGTAGGTCGAGATTATGTAAGAAGTGGGGGAATCAAGGGGAAGGAAGGAAGGATACGCAGAACATAGAAAAATAACTAATAGGTATGTATGCATATTTCAAGAGTTATAATAATAATCCTTTCTACTATAGGCACAAGGCTTGGAATTTGTGGGGACAGGGATAGCAGATAAACGCAAATTAGGGTTAGCGAAAATTGAAGTATAATGTCAGTGATGTAACTGGATGCTGGTATTTAATATATAAAAGCTGTAAGAAACGTAAACTGACAATCGGACGAACATACATTCCTAAATAGAAGAAAGACATAATGGTAGTGGAGTAGGAAGAAGCGAACAGAGGGATGGTTTGTAGGGATATGTAGGGAGAACGTAAACGGATTATGGGGCCGTGGGCGGGTAGCTGTGGAATGGTAGAGGGTCACTCAGCAGGAATGCCTTATAGTATACTAGACACTGGGGTTGTTACAGTATGCTGGGGGAAGTATCTAGGTGTAAAGAATAAAGTATCTATGTGTGAAGGAAAAATAGCTAAGAGGTGGAGGGGGAAACAAATAATGTAAGTTTTGCAAATGTCCTGTAATATTTATGCGGTCACCGTATCAGAACTTCATTTCTTTTGTATATTATATTATCCCTATTGTGTAATATTGCTAGAGCTTCGGCTGTGCATAAATTGCATTCACCTCTTCCTCCCGTATATATATGGGAGCGCAGACGTCACAACAGACCAAGAAATCACGTATGTTGTCCTCCTCAGTTTTAAGTCCCATATCAACTCTGCCGGCGATGTGTTCTTATGCTTACTTTAGTTCTTAAAAGAGTGAACGTGATTATAAAATCTACGTTTAAATTGTGGCTTCTATGTAGTGGAAGGTATTATTGCCGGTAGTAACAGTGTCCCTATATATCATGTTCTTCCTAAGGCACTGATTGTCCAGGGGACACGTGGAAGGTGTTCGATAATTGCAAAACTGTGTAGGATCTTGCAAAGGCGGGATTTTATTAACTTATCTCAGTTCTGCCGAATTTCTGAATGGGGTGTCGTGTTGTTATCTACCTGCTGTCCGTAAGCGTCATTCTATAGAGGAGACAAAACTAATGGCATTCATTAGTCGGCAAAATGTAGAGTTTGGAAACTCAGACACGTTAGTAGTGACTTAGTGACCTCTGCTACTAGTGGTAAAAGGGGAGCTATATCTATCTATCTATCTATCTATCTATCTATCTATCTATCTATCTATCTGCCTGCCTGTCTGTCAGTCTCACTATCTGTGTGTCTGTTCAATTACACACACGCGCGCGCACACACTCACATACACACACACACACACACACACACACACACACACACACACACACATACACACGTATACATGCACACATGTATGTAAGTGCATATACCACACGCTTCGAAATATGTATGAACTGTTTCATTTGTGTTTGTATCTTGATTCTTTATCACACATACATACAGCCACGCGAGAAGATCAAAATTTATTTAACCATACGTGCTATTTTCATTGTGATCTCTAGTTACCAATAGTATGTACTTAAAACTATGTACACAATTATTGAGGGTCAAAAGTCTTCGTTTTGCACAGCAAGTGTGTCCTAGCTGTAGTTCTTTGCACTGGTTGTGTTCCGTTGCCGTTGTTGCCGTCTAGCCCTTAGTCAGTTTAAGATGAAAGTCGTTTCAATGAAAGCCTATCCCGTCTATTATTCCGACATCATATACTTAGGATTTAATAGACTTATTACTTTATGGAGTTTGACTATGTTTAACAAGCTGATCGAGCGACAACGTAGCACAACGTGGCGACAACGTAGCGGTACCCTTCTTGGTTTGTTGTATAAGCTACTGGCTTTAGTGGCCCCTTGCCATATCATAACACAACAGTATTTGAGCAAATGAATAAAGAAAAGATTTCATGCTGAACAGGATGCCAAGAAGATGACCTTGTGATATTGAACTTTCTTCCTTGCTAACCCAACCAATAGCATTACATTGAGTATGTTATTTCTTCCATCTAAGAGATGTACTTTTCATTCCTTTTTATTCTATTATGCAATGATGTTTTTTAGCCATTACGCGTACACAACGTCACGATGTTGGATTAAACTTTTCACCAACTTTCGTCGGGTAACTGCTTCTATTTATAGAATTAAATTGTTAAATTGTGAGGTGATTTATCTTTTGTTCCAGTTACTTTCCTTTGTCATGTAATTTATGTAACCTGACATATATTCATGGTACGGCTGTATCAAGAGCTTTCTACATTATTATCTTTATGTAGCCAGGTAAAGTCATATTTCTTCGTCTCTCGTCAAAGGCCTTTAACCTTTAGTTTTCAATGATCCTAAATCTTTTATGTTTCTACCAGGCATCACATATACAATGTTTATAATCGTTAATTTCAAATATGGATAAACAGTTATCTATACCACATATAAGTGCGATAGATAGAAGGAATAACTTGACATGTCATAGTAAGTTATTCCTACAAGCGAGTGATTAGCCCGATGGACTTGTGATGAACATTCGTAATTCAAACCGTCCCAGCAGAAGTGAATAGTTTTGCGAAAGTGAGACCTTTTAATGCTCCTTGGCAGAGATCAATATTTACTTTATTATTCACCACATAGTCAGAAATCAGCGATCAAACATTTAAACAATAATAACACAAATAAATAACCTTATATATCATTATTCTCTAAACTACGGACAATTCGAGGAGAAATATAATGCAAGGTGAGAGTTTCTGTCAATAAACTTGTAATATTAGTCAGGTAAACACCTCAGATTCTTTCGATATCTGTCCTTAAGTATTAAATATGTATTTATCTCACTGGTTATTCGCAGTACAAATCGGGTGTCACACAAACTACATTTCTAAAATCGTAGACAACTCTCTGAAACTACACGTGTTGATAACGAGTATATTACAGTTATTATAAAAGAATATTTGCAAATATATGAAACAAGAAAGAACTAAATCAAAACAAGGAATATTGTCTTCGTGCGAATAAGCTTACTGATCGTCTGAAAATTTTTGAAGTCTGCTTAATTAATGAATTCATTTTGAGTTCGAGAATAGAATGAATATCAATATCTGACTAGCAGCATTAAAATCTTGCATTTGCAAGTAATAGGATACCAGTAGTTGTGGCAGCCATAATTTACTCAAGAAAAGCACTTGACTAAGCAAACCAACAACAACCAGGAAACGAACATATGTTACAGAATTGGTTGACCATAAAATTATTCACAATGGCGCATAGCACGCGTATTCGCACACTCTCTCTCGCACACACACAGCTACACACACATGCACACAAACACACACACTGAGACCTAAATACTCACTTAGATAGATACGCACTCACTCGTATGTGTGTATCTATACACGGGCTCCGTTTGGTAATTGGAATAGCCTAACGAACTTGATTCGCCGGGAGCTTAAGTCGTGCTCATTGAGGTTCGTTACGTGATATCACGATATCAACGTATAATATGGACAGACGATACAGAATATATTGATTTCTATTGAGTGAAAACAAGACCCTAGATGTATATTAAGGAAAGAGAAACGAGATAACTCATACACAAGTTTGAACATCTTTTCATATGGCTTGGAGGCATGCAACAATAATGGCGTTTCAGATATAATTTCGCTAAAGTGTCACATATGAGAGAAGGAGAGAGGGCGAAAGCGAATAGAGATGGTAGAGAGAGAATGAGAGAATGAGAGAATGAGAGAATGAGAGTACTGATAAGAAAGCATAACTAAAATACGGAGAGGAGAGAGAGAGAAAGAGAAAGGGAGAGATAGCGAAAGTTTTATGTATATATGCATGTATGTGCTTGAGTACGTATATACACAGCATAGGATCACATGGCACTATATATTTGTA
>NC_142937.1:5934452-5986952 GCF_046866305.1 Octopus bimaculoides | reverse complement strand
ATCAACTAACGCAGTGTGATTACTTTAATAACTTATTCTAACAATTCACATTTCCATTTTTCGTGTGTGCTTGTGATATAGTATCTTTGTTGAAATAATCTACATCTATGTAGTTTATATATCAATCTGGTTATTTAAATGATATTTGGTCTTGTGATATTAGAGAACTAACAAAATAAAAGAAAAAACGAAAAAAACGAGGTGAGCCACTAAGTGAACACGTGTCTATATGATTGACTTTAAATCTATAGAAAGCAGTCAGACCAACAACTACAGTAGGATACAACTGTATCCTAGTGTATACAGCAAATTGTAATCACTGTGAGTAGGGCTAAAGATTCTTCAAATGGACATTCTGGAGTTATATATGAAATAGTATCAGATTTTTCCTTGATGTGATCAGCCTTGTGCGATTTTGATCAGATGTCAGAAGACGTGGCAACCACCGAGCAGAAACCTTCGTCATGCCTCGTACTTTGTGCAGAATATTCTCAAGTCTCACGAGCTATACAAACAGCGTTGGCTATTTGACGTATAGTTGAGTGTCTGTCACGCATCACCGTGTGGTGAACAAGATCAATGTTTTCTTCGGTGGTGGCAGTTGCAGGACATTCAGATTTTGGGTCTTCAAGACCTAAATTCTCCTCCTAAATTCAGCTTCTTGCTTTTGCACTGTTGATAAAGCTAGACCGTCATCCCCTAATGCAGGAGTCGTCTTTTGTCACAGCGGGCCAAATAACTGAAGGAGTAACGAACGCGGGCCGCGTAACCATTTTGTTCAATACAATATAGTGAATTCACAAAAAATAAAAACAACTAACACATTCATTAAAAAGTTATCAAAGAAGGCGACGTTGGCAATAAGATATTTATATCACATCCAGTGTGCACATATCCGAATCTCACAAACTAAGCAGCAAAAAAGTTAGTGAGATTTGTGAAACTGGTGTTTTGCTTTTAAGATATCGTCAATATTTCATGTAAGATATCATCAGTGAACCTCGTTCGAAGCGCTGACTGCACATGCTTCATTTTTGAAAATGTTTGCTCACAGACATAAGTTGTTTCAATCAGTGATGCCATACCAGAGGCAAATTTCTTCAACTTTGAAAACTCATCATCGGGTAAGCAACGATAAAACTCAACAAGTTTTCCTTCTCTGTGCTTCTCTTTCAACAAGTCATTTGCATGTAAATCAATGTGCACCATCTAGGTCGATTGGCACGTCATCAAGGTTACAATCAAACGGACTCTGGAACAGAAGAATGTCACACTCACTTCTGTCGGGGTCTGAAAATCTCTCTAAAAAATGCTTATTTAAGTCACGAATAATCTTCGGAAACTGGAGGTTGACGTCTGCGATTCCAGTTCAAAACTCTTTGAAACACTGAAAATGAGAGAAGTTTCCTCCTTCCAGTTGTGCTTCAAACAACGATAGCTTTCTCCAAAATCCTTTGATGATAGTGTAGAGATCACAAATAAGGTTATCATTTCCCTGAAGTTTCAAGTTCAATTCATTCATGTGGGATCTGATATCAACAGAAATGACAACTTTGACAGCCAGGTAGGATCTGACAGAAGTGGATCAGCTCTACCCTTTTCGGTGAGAAAAATATCTATTTCTCTTCGGAGATTATAAAAACGAAACAGGACTTTACCACAGCTGAGCCATTTCACTGCTGAGCGATAAGTCAAATCACAGAATTCAGAATCAATTTCTTCAAGAAAAGCCTGGAACTGGTGGTGATTAAGTGGATGATCCCGAATGTAATTCCCCACAGAAATGACTGGTTTCAGTACGCAAGAAATATCTAAGTCTTTCCCACAAAGTACTTGCTGATGTATAATGCAGTGTACAAACAAGGCGTTTATATGGGGTTTAAATGAATATCAATGTTTGAAACTATTAGATGCTTACCTCAACACTCAAATATGCAAAATACATGACATCATTCACTGAAGTGAGTCCTTTTTATATACGGCACTCTTCAAACCGGTTTAAACACGGCAATGCAAGTTAAAACACGATCGCTGCAGGAATGAACCCTCATTCCAGGTACTTACACAAAAACTACAGCGCCGTGGCGGGCCGGATGAACTGACCTCGCGGACTGTAGTTTGGTGCATCCTGCCTTAAGGTAGTAAACAATATCAATATGAATGTCGTTGGGGGCTAAGCCCCTTTTTCTTGTAAGTATTTGTTAACAACACGATACCAAGATTTGTCCATTTTCAAGAGAAGTCGCTTTTAGTTACATTTGAAGTCTTCTTCGAACAGTCAGGCGTCACTGTACCTGGAAAGAAACAACGCTGCAAGATTTCACTGCTCTGGCATCACTCCTTTACAATCAGCCAATAAACTTTTCAGCACACCCTCGTAAATATAAATAACTGACAAAAAGCAGAGGTTACGCAATCACTCATTAGCATAGAACTGTTTATGCTGTAAGACACCGCTCACATACACACGCACACACATCTGCGTGTATATGTGTGTGAATGTATGTGTGACTGTGTGTAGGTGTATGTGCATATTTCTGCTGATGTATACTGACGGAAGATGCCTACTATTGTTTGTGTTACATTTATGACTGCGTCAGTTGGAAATAGATAAATAACAAAAACAAAATTAATCTGTATTGTACGTATTTAAAGTGCTCCCAGTAGCTTTGTTGTGTAAGCCTGCCTCGGCTTTACCATCTTCTCTAAAAGCAACATTAGAATTATCTATATAATAGATAATTTTATTTGTATCAATAGTCTGTTAAATTCAAAATTATGTAATTTTCCTCATACTCGTAGCTGTGTGTATTGAAATCTGATAAGGTGAAAAGGGTGAAATATCGCAGTAAAGATGGTTGCCAAGAAAGCTTAATTATGTCGTCTTAAAGGCCAAGCAGTTCATCAGAACTTGCAAATTCTCGATTCCTTACTTGTGGAAATCAGCATCTTGTCGGTATTATCTGTGCAATTCACTTTCGGTGTGAAGCAAGTACTACATAGAGTATTATTATTTTTTTTTATTTAAAAAAACGCCTCTGTTTTTACGTTTTCTTTCGCCCCGTTGTTTACTCTCTTCGACGACACACAAATGTATACACACATATACACAAACACACATATACACAAACACACATATACACAAACACACATAAATTATTTTCGTTTGGTGCTGATGGTAGATATTAAACTGTCCTTGGACTGTTTCCGTAGAGAATTAACTTTTTTGATGAGAATAGGTCACTCACTATATCTTTGGTCAGTTCTTCTCTATTTTGAGAGGAAGGGTTACTCAGAGTGACCCTTCTCCATTGAAACGTAGTGCAACGTAGCCGATTGCGAGAGGGAGAGTAAGAGAGTAGAGAAAGCGAAAAAGAGAGATGGTGACTGAAAGAGAAAGAGAAAAAGTGAGAGAGAAAGAGAGATGGGAGGAACACAGAGGGAGATACATCGAGGAAGAAGAGACAGAATCGAGCTACCCAAATATTTGACTGCGACTTTATTTTCAAGTTAGACTGGATGAAATGTAAAAATGACCTCAGATTGATGTGAAAACAAACCACACAAAGGCAGAACAATTACACATATATACATACATATATGTACGCATACATACATACATATATGTATACATACATACATACATACATACATACATACAAACATAGATATATATATATATATATATATATATATACACACACACACACACACACACACACACACACATATATATATATATATATATATATATATACACACACATATATATATATATATGAATCCTTTAGAGTTTATCACCATTCCCCTCACCTTTTCGCGGATTGATTTGTCAGGCAAGGATGCATTGTGACTTATTTTCCTATTTTGTCGATTCCTTCTTCTCATTGATCTGACTCAGTGTCACTTTCTTTGTCCTACAGCGGTACCAAATTATGGAACGTTGCTCAGGTTGTTGGAATTTCTGGTGCTATCTGTGTGAATGTGTTTCTTTGTTGAAATTTATTTGTTTCAATATTATAATTTTCTTTTGTATATCCTATTGTACATGTTCTATCCGTAATATGTTTCGGAGTTATATTGGCTTGTGGACGGCGCCCCCAGCGCTGTTCTTGCAAAGCTGTTAGTGTTAATGTCAGTGTTGCATTCACAGTTGCTTTTGTTTCTTTTATCCCCAAATCATTCATGATTCAGAATTTTGATAAAATACGTTCCATTCCTTAATTATCCTATCTTTTTCCAACACTCATTATATATAGGACTATATCATCCAATGTAATATTCTTTTGTTGTTATTATACCTGTTGTTTCTTTTGGGTGGGGGAACATATTCATTAATTGACCTTGTAGTTGTTATTTAAGCTCCGGCTCAGCTCTAATTGATCACACCTACGAGCCAAAACATCTTAAGTGTGACCGTCCCATCTTTTTATTGGTTACCTGGTATTATATTTGTCTAGTGTATCCTTCAGATGCTAAGGCGTGATTTGAAGGATATCTTATTGCCATTTCTAGCTGCTCAGCAGGCCACATTGAAGGTTCATATTTTTCTTAGAAGTGTATTACCCGTTATTGCTTTTCTCATTGTCGAAGTCCTTTCCTACAATTACTTCTTTACGATGTTCCCCAACAACCAATATAGTTCAAATGTTATGTTTCTCTACAAGGGAGATATTACACCAGAAATGCTTTTTCCTAATTACTAAATTTGTTACAAACTTCAACGAGACAATAAAAAATAAAGTTAAGCTACTTATATTAAAAATTTGCAAAAGTTTAGCGCTGCACGTCATACGCAGTTGATATTAACAACAACAACAACAACAACAACAACAAGTATGGGAATATAATAATATTAACATTTAATTGTAATAAAAATAATAACAACATAACACTACAAATGTTGGTAGTTTGATAACAAATTTGCATTTTTGTTTTTCATTTCTAAAAATAATTCTTTTTTACTTTTTGATTTGTTTCTTCTGACAATGGAATATCGTGTTAAAATAAAAGTGATAGAGTAATGGAAAGATTACATTTCATTTGAGAACATCGGAGAAATGCGCTCACAGAAAAAAAAAAAATACAAAACAATAACGTTGGAAATGAAATGTCACATTTGAGTAATATTTCTGCAAGGATATAAGAAAAACGCTGATAAATTGAAGTATAGAAATGTCATTTTGAAACACAAATTAAAGAATATATTTTGAAATATAAATCATTTTTTTTTTCATATGTTAGAATATGACACAATTAGTGTATTTATTAGTGAGAAGCAAAAATACTTTTAAGGTGTTGTTTAAATATCAAATGATGTGCTTTTAAATTTAGTTTTGAAAATCTTTTAAAAATTCTATCAACTTCTCAGATATCAAGTAGCGAAGAAAAAAATTCCTCCATCAAATTCTATTAGTTCCTTTTCAAATATCTGTGTATAGTTACTTGCATACATATATACATGTATACATACATTTATACATACATAAACACTCATATATATGTATGTATATGCAAAGGTATATATATATATATATATATATATATATATATATATCATATATAATGTTTTATACAACATAATGTAATATAATGTTATGTATATATATTGATGTATCTTTTTCTTGCTTCAGTCATTAGACTGCAGCCACGATGCTGCACCACCCTGAAAAATTTTAGCCGATTTAATTGACCCCAGTACCTTTTTTTAAAGCCTGGTACTAATTCTAGGCTTTGCCGAGCCGCTATGTTACAAGGATGTAAATACGCAGGCATCGGTCAACATCAGTTGTCAAGCTGTGGTGGGGGACAAACACAGATACATAGACACACATACACACATTTAAATGTAAGATGGGCTTGTTTCAGTTTCCATCTAGCAAATTCACTCACAAGGTTTTTTTTTTTTTGGTTCGTAGCTATAGTAGAAGATCCACGCCCAAGGTGCCACACAGTGGGACTGAACCCGGAACCAAGTGGTTGGGAAGCAGATTTCTTACCGCACAGCCACGTATGCATACGTATATATGCACATATACAAGCAAAAATAGACAGAAACTAATTCGGATCGGAAAAAAGGTTTCACAAGTTGATGGAAATATCCTTTAGCATACGATTCAATAAAATAAACCTTTTTTTTTTGTATATGCTGCTAAAATGAGTTTTTGTATATGCTGCTAAAATGTCTCATGCGTACTGGTTCAGATGATTTTACTAGATTCTTCTATCCGACTTTAAACAATACGATTTCTACTGACTGACTGCCAGGTTTTGCAGCAACTGGTGAATAACTAATAAAAACACCGACAGAAGTTGTTATTGTTTAGCCCTAAGACATCTCTGATTGATCAGACCTATTTGCGACAAAGATCGTTCCTTCCAAGACCATCCCGTTTTCTTCTTAAGTGAACAGAACCCAGGACGATATTAAATATCGTGTTCGTTTCTAAGGTGGTAGGATGTGATTTGAAGGAGGGTTAGCTTTTATTACTAATCGGTGGAGTAATCACGTAGTGTCTTCTTCGTTGGCTCAACTAGACCATGAACAGGTAGGATTATGTCCAAAAGAATTCTAACCGTGATCATCCAATCACGTTTTCTAATATGTCATTTTCTGGTACAGTGAGACTTAAAGGAGTTCAAGTTAAAATTTCTTGGATTTGAGGGTAGATTTTTGCTATTGCTTCTAGCAGTAGACCAACCCAGTAGAAGTCCACCTCATTGGTGTGGAGGAATATTAATGTTCTATAAAACATAGTAATCTGTTTCGATTTGTAATTCTGTTACCTACCAGCAGCTAGGAGAGCCAATGAAAAACTCTGTGATGACGATTGCCATGTTATAAAGAAATAGCAATTAAAAAGTTCACTTCGCAACTAGGAAGTGTCTGGTTCAAATCTTACATACATGCATAGATAGATAGATAGATAGATAGATAGATAGATAGATAGATACATGCATACATACATACACACATACTAGTTGCCCAGCGGATATTATAAAGCTGAAGATAAGTGAAAAAGAGAACACCTACGCTGAACTATCGAGACATCTGCAGTTAGTCTATCCAGATTACAAGTTCAGGTTTATACCTGTAATTATTGGAGCCCTGGGATATGTAACACACTGCCTAAATACCAATCTTGAGAAATTAGGCTTCTTAAAACCAGAAAGGTGAAAGCTTATTCGAAGACGACGGATCCACTCCATCCATGGAACAGTAAAAACCAGTAAAACTTTCCAGAAGTTTATCATTTAAATATATATGAACATGATTAGATATGCAACTATATACATGAGAATACATACATAAAACAAAAATACAAATCTGCACATATACATACATATATTCGTATGGTTTTATGCATATACACACTATTTATATGTGTATATACAGGTACACCCCCCCCACACAATTGTGTTACTATAAACATATTTTAGAAGCAACGTATTGGAGCTCTCTCTTCAGTCTGTATGTATGCATTATATTTATTGCTAGATCTCCTCATGAAGCTACGCTGCATATCTTCAGTATAAATGTGTGTGTCTGTGTCTGTGTGTGTGTTTTTGTGTGCGTTTGAGTGTGTGTGTGTGTGTGTGCGCGTGTCTGTTTATGTATACATATATACATATCTTTTTGCATATATAATATATCGTTATAATATGAAGTCAAGTTAAGCTATAGTATACTTCCTGAAGCCATATCAATATAGTGTATTTAAAGTAAATTCGCTTGAGGGAAGCAACCTACCTTCATGGCATATTGTGCCAATATTTCAAACAAGACAGTTGGATACATCGACCGTACCTATTTGATGCTGCATCACAAAGAACGTTGCACATCAGTAATGTAAACAGTCACTCGCAAGCAAGTATGACTTGGTAACATATACCAGTCTTTCGCTAATTAGTTTAGATGCGTATGTAGTAGTGACCAGCCATATACACTCTCTGAGGAATGCCGCAATTATTATTGTGAGTTGATTCTTTATAACAGTGAACTTGCTCGTGTTCTGGCAATTATTCACAACTGAATATTTTTTGTGGCCAATGAAACGCCTTTCTATTTCATTCAGAAAAAAAAAAGATGCGAGTAAACAGATGATGGGACAGCTGAAGAGTAGAGAGCTGCAGTAGCATTGGACTGGTACTCATTTTCAGCTGAGTGGATTGAAATAACATAAAAAGAAGCCCCTTGCTCAAGGACACAACACACTGCTCGGTGCAAGAATCGAAGCTACGACTCAGCATTCCAACCACTAGACCATATGTAAACTGAAGAATGGTGCAGTTATTATTGTGAGCTGTTTCTTTATAGTAGTGAACTTTCTTGTGTTCTGGCAAATAATCTCAACTAAATATTTTTTGTAGCTAATGAAACACTTTCCTTGTTCATTTTTTATACAGTGGAAGAAGGATACTGACCTTCTCCTTTATTGGTCCTTCATGATGAGAAGGCTCAATTACCCCAGATTGGCGACTGCTATGAGAACGTGGACAGACAAAAGGTCACGTCTTCTATCAGGTTACAGATCCTTACAAAAGTGATTCGGTTAAGTGATTAGTGTAGAATTTGTATAGTGAAAGACAATAGAAAATGCTTATTGAGAAAAGGCAGTGTCTATTTATAGCGAAACGTCTCAGTTGTCTTCTGTACTTACCGAAATGGTTAAAATGATAAAAGTCACTGAGCTGGTCCTATTTTTGCTTTACCGCATAAGATTTTCTGAGTATTTGATTCTCATTATACTAAGTGTTCAAACATTAACTTAACCATGGTATACAGCTACAAAGTTTGGAAGAGTAGGAGGAGGTTCACTTGCAGTAGCAGAAACAGTGAATGTGTGGAGGATAAAGCTTGTTGGTGTGCTGGTGATTTGGGCAGTAGCTGCAGTAACTCAGATGTCTGACAAATATACTCAAATATATGACAAAATTCAACTTTCTAGAAGGCCAAGTTATATAGATTTCCCTCCACTGAAATGATAAAAGGTAAAGAATGACAGAAGATGGATTGAATTTATAAACAAAGAGTTACTTTGATAGAATCCATTCATCATTCTCTCTACTATTTGTGATATTTCCAAAACTCAAGAAAACTTATGTTGCTTTTTTTTTAAACCCCAGGGTAACCTTGATCCAGTAGACCTATAATAAAAACGGCCATGTAATCTTTTTCTTAGGCAGAGTGTACGGAAAACTCATCCACCGTCATCCTTAAATACGGTAGCGCGTGATTTGTAGGGACATTTGGCGGCTGTTTCAAGCCGATCGAGCAACGATCCTCGTTATCTAAGTGGTCATTCTTGTAGGTATTGGAGGCAAACCACCAGTTACAACAATTGAGTCCACCTGTAGGACCAGGCTCTTCATTCAATCCAATAACAAAAAGGCATGCTGAACTCTCCTTCCATCCGCCACTTTTCAATTGCAGTAGGATTGAAATTGGAACTACAGGCTAACCAAACGTCACTTTTATAGCACTTCCAATGAGATCGGTGGAACTGCAATAAACAACAGCTAAATATCTGTTAATCTTAGAGTGCAGTCTTAAAAGACGCACAATTCATAATGCAGTTTAGCGTACAATTACCATTAGACACAAAAAGCTGGATGTTCAAGTCTTGAGTGTTTATGATCATATAAAGCTAATGAGTCAGAGCCGGCTTTTGATCAAATTACAACAAACAACGCTTCCACCAACTGGAATTATGAATCTTATATCTCTTTTCATATAACGTTGAACTGGGTGGACGAAAATGTTGAGGAATACGTAACTTGAATGTGTACATGGCGGGTGCTGAAAAGGTCCTGGCTTGAAGGGTATCGCAAAAGGTCTAGTTGGAGACCCAACTTTCCGAGTTCTTTTACAGGGTTCAGAACAACTGAAAGACCGCTGCAAAAAGTGTGTGAATCTGAGAGGGGGATATGTTGAATAAGGTCATTATTAACTCATCCTCCTGTATTTTCTTATGTGAGAAGATACAGAATCGTGACGCATCTTTTTTCTCTCGTGTTACAAGTATTCTGCCTTGTATAACTCTCAATGTTATTATATTTAAAAATGATGTTTTTTTTAATTACATTAAAGAAAAACAAAACTTCAAATTGAAAGTAGAACATTTCAGATGTATAATTTTAAGAGTGCGACACAAAATATACACGAATATTAATTCTAAATAATTTTTGAGTAATTTGTATTCATAACATGAGAATTAGAAAAATATAAAATAATCTGGAGATAAACAGATATAAGATTTAAAGAGAACTTCAAAAATTAAATCGATATAAAAGTTATTGATGTCTAGATAATTTTACAGAAAATGTCTTTGTAGAAAACCTACTTTTAAAATTTACATTATTTGATTTATTATGTTTAAGTGTTGTTAGGCCTCTAGGGTCAGTTTTCCAACAATGTTTAATGCTTCGAATCAATGACTTGTCTCCTGATATCTCTCAATAGTATTCATTCAGTCAAAGCATCATTTAATTAATAAAGGAAACCTGAAATTAAAACTTATGAACTTTGTTGGTGTCATAATTAATTTGTACAACTTCCAAACTTTAGAACACTGTGAGATACGAAAATTTTATTCAGTAACAAACGGGAAACCTTTTCAAATTGTTGATCGAAAATTTTCTTGTTGCTGTTGATTAGTTTCCAACGATCTTTAATCGAGAATACATATGATCAAAGTCATTTCAAACATGACCACTTCGCCTTAATTTCAGGTGTAGTGTATTGAGGAATTGCTTGTTCAACGGGTCTTTCGTTTGTCAAGACAATAGTATCATTTGAAAGATATTTGGTTGATATTTTAAGCAGGTTGACCGACTGCATAAAGTTGGTACTGTCGGTCATTGCTCTCTTATGTGAAACACATTTAGAATTTTTAAAGGTTTATCTGCACTTTCAGGCCATATCTGGCACTAGGCAACAGCTTCAACCCATTTCATAACCGCTTTAATAAATTCTGTGAAGTTACTGATATTATTTACGATACGCCAAAGTACGCCAAAGCTGCATATCTGCTGAAAAAGGCAGAGCTAACTAACATGATTCGATTCAAGTTCAGAAAAAGACATCTTTCAAACAACAGCAAGTTATAAAAACCAAAGTAACTATACTTACGTTTTCAAACCGAGGGAGATACAAAAACTAAAGGTACGAAGGTACTTGAACGGAGAGATATACAACCTGGAATAGCAGAACGTGATTATCAAACAGAAACATAACATAAAAACAAAAACATCGGTTCTTACGCTTTCAAACCGAATAAGATACAGACCATGGGAAAAAGTTCAGTGCAGAAATTAGAACACAGAACCTACAGCGGCAAAATCAATTACTATCATTTCAACTACTCCACCATATTCGTTGGGCATTATCTGAAAATCAAATTAAAATTATTTTGCAATTTTGGTTTTATTAATTACCTCATAGATTTATCATTTATAATTTAATAGTCGCTTACAGAGTCTCCGTCTTCGCCCTTGTATGTTTATGATTAACATTAATTTTATCCATAATCCAAGTGATTGCAAACTTTGTGTTTGCCTTCTATTCCAATTAAAATTATGTTTCCCATTAAAAGATGTAAAAACAGAAAAAGAAAAAAACCCAAAAATTCTTTCAAAATCTCCTCCTTGAATTCATTAATATTTAAAGATTAATGTATTTATCGTTTCAATATAATACAGAAATGTCTCATTATGTTCTGAACAATTTTGTCAAATTTACGAAAATTACATCTATTTATCAATAGCAAAAATAGCAATCATCTGTAAGATAATGGAATTGAATAATTTTTCATATTATTGCTCAAGCGATTATATTCAATCTATTTCTACTTTCTGCAGTAATGAGTGAAAAAAAACCCCACTTGCAAGAGCATGAATCTAACAGGCACACACGTACACGTATATATATATATATATATATATATATATATATATATATATATATATATATATATATGCGTGTGTGTGTATGCATACATATAAATATGTGTGTGCATATATATACATATATATACATATATATATATATACACATATATACATGCATATATATGTATATGCATATATGTATATACATATACATATATGTATATATATATATACATATATATACATATATATACATATATGTATATACATATATATACATACATATATACATATATATATACATATATATATACATATATGTATATACATATCCATGTATACACACACACACACACACACACACACACACACACACACACGCACACACACACACACACACACACACACACACATATATATATATATATATATATGTATATATATATACGCACACATATGTATATTCTTCTCTCAATGACACTACAATTTTATAATTAGACGTAAATTTACGTTATGTCATATACATTTGTTAAAAGCAACACAATGCATGTATATATACACAATATGCACTCTGCTGTACTTACTGTTCGCTGAACCTCAGAAATAACTGTAAACGATTGCCTGGACTCTACATTGTCTTAGCTGCGATGATGATATATGAACTCACTGGATATCTACTTAACTATAATAGTCTTTTTCTTGTTTCCTACTAAATTACAATGTTTATTCGCATATCTACATGACTAATTTGTAAATGCCTTGGTGCAATTAACGACACATACGTACACATAAATAAATCCTGTTGGATTAGAAGATGGGAGTGGAGGAAACAAATACTTCTTTGATCTTAATTGATATATTTAATCAAGGGAATGGATCCTCTTATTATGAATAACACAATATCGTCTATTTCGCAAATTGTTGTTCAGTTGGGTTCGAAGGAAGAAGAAATAATAATATCATTTTTAATCTCTTCACAATTAGTAAACTGTTTTCTCTCTAAATAATGTAGCGATGATTTGAAAATATGGTTGTCAGGCAGAATGCAGATGAGGCAAAACTTCCATATTTAGTGCCTTAATTTTTTCTTATGGATCTTGGGTAATAGGTGGTTTTGCCTTATCGTGCAAGAGCAACGCCCCTTTACGATTGACGAATAATGGGCAGTTTTTCTGCAAATCATTTTGCAATGCTTCCGACTGACGACAAATATTTTCCCTACATTAATTATTTCGTTATGATTTAACACTTCATGATAAGCGACTTCATACCTCACCAAATTCAGAGAATAGCATTTTTACGAGTGTGACCTTGCTTTGGGGATAGATACTGCTATTTATGAGTGCCAACTATTGTCGTTTTTCTTGGATATAATCATAGGGAAGCTAGTTCTGATCATGTGTAATGGTTATCCTTAGGAAAAGTTCGGTAGCAAGCCGACTCTTCAATGATAATCAGAGAGGCAGATTGGTGGCGTGGGACCCACTGATCAAGTTTAGACACTTTTCCTAGTTCATAAAGGTGTTTTACATCAGGGTGAGTAAAAAGTAAGCAACGCTTTGAACCATGAAGAATTTGTACCTGAGTTTTGCAGAGTTTGGAATTTTTAAAACATTTTTTTACAGTTGTCTGAAATACAGACATAAACCGGCCCAAACGCATCAATAAATTAACATTGATATTTTTTCCACCATTGTTACAATCACCTGAGATGGAACTGTCAAAGCCCGATATTCACAGACAGTTTAAAAAAAAATTATAAACAAAATTGTCTAGTTTAGTGGTCAAGGTTCAGTTACTTTCCTAGTTTCCGAATTAGTCAACAGTTTGTAACAAACGGAGTCGAATCTAATGAAAAAGAAACAAAAACATGTCTCTGATTCACTTGCTTAATAACATATTAATGCAAGCAACATCATCGATTGTTTTCACCATTTCAGAATATCAAGACTGATAGAAACGCTTGAGTTGCAGAGTAAATGAAGTCAGTGTTTAGCGATGGCATTTTATCAGGTTGGTGCGAAAATAATTGTAGATTTTTAAGTCAAATTTAAGGCAATATATCTTAGCTCAGAGTAGATTTTATTAACTGAAATAATAACCATTAGTCTCTATAGTTCCTGTTGGCAAGAAGAAAGCAGTTTATTTGTCCCACGAATTTAGAATTCTGGAGTCCTGGAACCAATAAATTCTTTGAAGTTATTTTGAGCTGCCGCATGGTTGACGGTTTTCATTTACAGGAAGTTATCGAGACATTTGAAAACATAATTGTTATGTTTCCCTCTGACTGACTCGCAGAGATAACATAACGCGTTATACAATTTAATTATTACATTTATTGTTCAATTACATACAAAGAACGCACTCACCCAATGTTCGTTATGAATAAACAAAAGTCATGTCCGCCATATATATATCAATGACATTTTACTACGACAGTCCCACAAGACAACAACAATGAAACAATGAACTCAGACGAACCACAGACACACGGAACGTCAGACGAATTACATATCTAACAGTCCATATAACAATAATAGTGGGAAAGAGGCCCAGAGAGTAAGCTGAGTAAGGGAGAGTGCGTAGATCATTTCATTAAATTTCTGTAAAATCATTTGGTACAGTTGTTATGTGTTGCCCTAGACAAGTGATCCTTTTCGACTGGCAGATGCTGGACAAACACTATAGCTCCTGGTGCATTTTATTGATGTTTTGGCCATACCTCCCTACTGTGGGATTATTATTTAATCTTTTGCATACGTTCGCTTCCGTAATGACACTCAATTTGTCGTTGTTATACTCGACTCTCTTCTTTAAAGCACTCGTCTTCTCACATTGTTTTAATTCAACAGCTTAAAATAAACATGTATAAACAGCGAAATCGAAAGCAACAGCATAAATAAATAGTGAAATTTCCAACGATCCAGTCTACCTAGCTCGAACCTCTCTCAGAAATTGATTTTTAAAATAGACGTTGAATTTAGAAGTCGATTAAATCGATTACGTTATTACTTAACCGGGGTAATTGAAAAGCAAAGCGGATTTCAAGAGGTTTGTTGTGTTGAATTTAGGACGGTAACACAGGGTCAGTGTCAGTAGATTATTGAAACTAAACCCTTAGTAATATTTGAAATTACTTCTCTACATTCTGAATTTAATTCATGTCACCGCAGACAAACAACCGAAATTAATCTTGTAACTGAGCAGAAATTCAGTATTTTAGTGTGGAGTAAATAGTTGCGCGAACGAATAAGCAGAAAAGTAAATATATTAACAAATAGAGCTAAAATAAATTTAAGAAATTAAAAGAAAAACTAAAAGGCAGAGACCTAAAAATTTCTTCTCATGGAGTCCAATGAGTTGTTGTGAAACGATTACTGAAAACAGGGTCGCGACGTGAACTCTCTTCTCTTGGCTGCAACAACCCAAACGTACAGATGTTATAGGAATTCACATTAAAATTCTGTCGCAACTGAACAATATCATTGATTTATATCCAGTTATTTTTCCACTTGTTTGCTTAATTCAAAATGAATATTTCTTGTTTTGCTTCTCTTTTATGTTTTTCTCTATTGGTGTTTGCTATTTCTTCATCTATTTATTGCAGCTAAGCACTGACAAATATTTCGAAATCTACATAGTTACCACCATATTAACACTGATGCATCGTTTCCTGTAGCTGGTCATTGAAGCGCTATAAATGTTTTCTCAGTAAGGTGAACCGCAACGGCATTCACTGTGAAAATTCAATATGTATGAAAAGTTATTCATGCAGCAGCTGATCTAGCAAGGTTTATATTTTGGGACAACTGTTTTTGCTATCATTATCATAACATATAGATAGTAAAGAGTGACTGTAAGTTGAGTTTACGCTGCAAGTTCAATTTCCGGTTGTACCTTCTTATTTAAACGCTAATCGTATTTATAATTAGATTTCCACATTTCTACTCGTCTTTGTAAATCTGTAAAGAGATGTAACTTAAAAAAAGCATTTGGTTAATAAAACGATTCAGTACTATCGATAAATGCAGGCCGAGTTTCAAATATGGAGGAAGGGGAAAGATTATCTATCTATCTATCTATCTATCTATCTATCTATCTATCTATCTATCTATCTATCTATCTCCCTCTATCTGTCTGTCTATCTGTCTGTCTGTCTATCTGTCTGTCTGTCTCTCTCTACGCACACACAAACACACACACTCATACACGCGCGCGCGCGCACACACACACATATATATAAAGACGAAGGCATGATTGAGTTGATAAAACTTCTGCTTTACAAACCTAACATGCTGGATTAGATAACATGAAATCTTTATCATAGCGACAGGTTAGCAAAGATTTTGAGTGAATCTGGTGAGACTGAGACCGGATAGAAGATCGTAGAATTTATGGCACTTGTATAATCCAAAGATCCAGCCATGTGTCACTTTATCGTATCTGTTATACTAAAGGATTGTGTTAAGAGTACCAGAGAAGGTGGGATAATCCCCATTGTCGTACGCTAGTTCAATGAGTAGCATACGAAGTTCATATGGCAACTAGACACTCGTATACGAAGAATGTCGCTGGTTACAATGTGCTTTGTATTGTTATAGCCGTCGGATAGGCACACAGACCAACATTCCTCCTGAAAAGGGGACTGGAGTTATGTGAAATGAAGTGTTTTGCTCAAGAACACAACACACCGCTCGGGTTGGGAATCGAACACACAATATAGCGACCGTGAATGCAACAGCTTAACTACTGGGCCATGCGCTTTCATATATATATATATATATATATATATATATATATATATATATATGTATGTGTGTGTGTGTGTGTGTGTGTGTGTGTGTGTGTGAGTGCATGTGTATGTATATCTATATGTATTTTTATACATACTTACATATATACAAATATATATATATATATATATATATATATATACATATCCTTGTAATTTGTTTGCGGCAAATGTCTTCGAGTGCACTCGTAAAAGTTCCTATGCTACTTCTATATAGCAATGCATTAATAAAATAATTTCCATCCGAAAAATTGTCTATTTTAATGTATGCTTGAATATGCAGCTTCTTATATACTCCTCTGTGTAAGACGGTTTGAATTTTCACAAATATGAGCGGTGGTGGTGATGCTGTATGTTTGCATAAAGTTGGTCATTCGCTTGTAGAAGCATGCGTCTGTAAAGTTTCGGTTTATTTCGTGTGTCTTTGAATTTTCTTATCCTAATGCGTTTGGAAATATGTATAGTGATGTTTGACTCTTTCTGTTGTAGTTGGCATGGACGGTAATTTTCTCTGTCTATCTGTTTGTCTACTTGTACCAATGGTTTTCCTTGTGCATTGTCATGCTGCGCCTTCAATCGCTTAAAATATTGTAAAGGTCGCAATTCTATGTTTATATATATATATATATATATATATATATATATATATATATATATATATATAGTTGAAATTTACAGAAAAAACAAAAGATGAAGACAGGTGTATAAGCAGCAAGCAGGCGTTTCACGCTCACTCGGGAAGGTGATAATGTCTTATACGTTTCGAGCCTACGCTCTTCAACAAAAATGAACACGAGGAAATAAACAGAGAGATAATAACAAATCTTTTGGAGTTAACGGTCAATCATGGCGAGTATACACGCACGCACACGCACACGCACACGCACACACACGCACACACACACACACACACACACACACACACACACACACATGCTTGCATGCATAGTTATACATCCATACGATTAAATGATTTACACTTCAATCCTATTCACTTTTTAAGATATCGTGTTATATCTCTAAGTAAAAGTGATAAATTATTCAGTATTCCCCTATGTAATATATCTATTAATGATATTAAGTTTTTCAAAATGACTGTACACTTACTACAGAATATTAAATGTGTGTAAAGGGAATATCTTTGTAATGAATACGCAGAGATCTGATATCACATTTACTATGATAGATAATATATTTTCGATCACACTTTAATAACTTTTTGAAATAATTCACTTTCTAATATTCCTAAGGAATTCAGAGTTAAAGTATCTAGGTATAATATATATGTGACATAAAATGATGACACGCATATAAAACACACCCACAAACACCCACCCACCCACCCACCCACCCACACACACACACACACATATACAGATATGATTATGTACGTATGTATGCAAGTATGTATATTTTACAGAAACTTGATACTTATCTCATAACTCAAATTTTGCTCTACTTTCATCTTTACACACACACACACACTTCATTTTCTATTCTTTTCTTCTTATATTCATTATTATACTATTATTATTGTTTTGATTTTTCCGTTTTATTTCGCATTTTTATTCTTATTCTATATGTTCTTCTATTGTTTGACTGAGTAAAGTTCACACACAGCTGAACAGAAGCAACTAAGCTGCTACAGCAGATTTGAAGTAAAGAATCATCAAATGGAAAACCCAGCGCCATGTGAAAATAGACATAAAATAGATTGTAAATAATGGAGTCATAAACGTATTGAATTGGCAATAGACACAGGTATTATGTGTATCGTTGCCCAGTAATGCCGATGAACGAGACCAGTGACACTTGATCACACAGCTGTGTTTTATATAATACCAGACTACCCGTGACCCGTTGGCTAACCAATAGTTCAAGGTACTCGAAAAAATGCATATCTCGGGAACCCGTAGTCCGATCCACACAAAACCTGTTTTATTACGTTTATATACATATTTCAATGGTACCTTATTTTCAAAGAATTTTTCTCATTATGCACCGGTTTGGCTACTTATAAAGGTACCCGAAAAAACCACGTATCTCGGGGACCAGTGGTCCGATTTACGCGAAACTTGTTTTATTCCGTGTGTATTCAAATTTCAATGTCACCATACTTTGAAAGTATTTTCCTATTATACGCCGGTTTGGTTGTACTTAATTACAGACAAGCACGCAAGCAGGCAATCATAAAGGTACCCGAAAAAACCGCGTATCCCGGGAACCTGCGGTCCGATTTACGTGAAAGTTGTCTTATTCCGTTTGTAATCCCATTTTAGGGGCAACTTACTTTCAGAGTATTTTACCATTATGCGTCGGTTTGGTCGTATTAAATTACAGAAAAGCACGCAAAGAAGCAAGTGCACAAACAAAACTATCCAGGTGTTCACAGTAAAGGGCAATAACTCCAGGTTTCATTGCTCAACTTTGTGGAAACGAAGTCCCCAAAACCGCGTACCTCGAGAATCTGTGGTCCGATTTACACGAAACTTGTTTAATTCTGCTTGTTTCAAGAATACATTTCAAGAATACATTACTTTCAGAGTATTTCCCATTATGTGCCGATTTGGTCGTATTAAATTACAGACAAGCAGGCAAGAAAGAAAGTACGCAAGCAAGTAGGCATACAGGCAAGCAGTCACAGACATTTAGCATTATATAGAAAAATATCTAAGATATGTCAGGTAATCTGAAGAAAAACATGTACATTATATAAATCATTGAATCCGACTACGTTCTCTGTGTTCCATTTATGCACACACTCATACACAAACACACACGTGTGTGTGTAGAAACATATATATATATATATATATGTATGTGTGTGTGTGTGTGTGTGTGTGTGTATAGGCGCAGGGTTGGATGCGTGGTAAAGAGTTTGCTCCTCGATCACATACTTCCGGGTTTAGTTCCACAGTGTGGCATCTTGGGCAAATGCCTTCTTCTATAGCCTCGAGCCGACGCAAGACTTATGAGTGGATTTAGTAGGCGGAAACTGAAAGAAGCCCATTGTAAATATATGTGTGTGTGCCTTTGTGTTTGTCCCCTGCCACCATGTTGACAAGCGATGTTGGTGTGTTTACGTCCCCATGACAACTCGGTTCGGTAACACATACCTCTAGAGATAGAAACGGACTTAAAACATAAGTAGTGGGGTCGAGTTTTTTCGATGAAACCCTTCAATGCAATGCCCCAACATGACCACATGAATGAACAAGTAAAAATTAAAAGATAAATACCAGCTCTCGAAAGGTAGGATAAACGTTTGGAGCTTTCAATGAAACAACTCACCTTAGCAAAGAAGTTGAGTCTGGAAAATATCAATTAATTATATATTCTTATATATAGAAACAAACTCAAATTTGTTACGGAAAGGTATGATCAAATAAAAGGGCTAAATTGTTGTTACCTAATTATTAAGTTTAAAATTGGAGAAATGTAAGACAAATTGGAAACCAATGAGATATAAATGATAGACGTAAAGAAATAACGCTATATATTCTAAATAAGTTGCAGTACATTCACTGAGACATCACTTAGGAGCCCCTGAAGCAGCCACCTCTACTTAAAAAGAATATGCAATTTTATGATTAATGATTTCTTTTATATTTTCTAAAATTCTTATCTGTAATTAATAAAACGTTTATTGGCTCTCTCTCAAAGGTATTTCATCAAACAAATAAACTGGCTATTTTGTTTTCGTCTTTCATATGTCTATTTCCGCTAAGTCTTACAAAATCATCATTAAGTCACTATTGTTTTTTGTTTTTATTTCGAGGAAAAATTAATTAAAACAGATTTGAAGTTGAATTCTACCATCTCTTCAGTTAAATATAACTTCTCATTGAAAAACATAATTACAAGCGCTTGTCTTTCGAATGAACAACAGGAATCTATTTCATTTCATTTAGTAGACCACAAATTAAACTCAATAGTGATGTGTCCGAAAATAATGACAGGAACCGTCACGATAAAACGTCAACTTGAATCACCAGCTACTCTCTAAACTGACAGTTTTGTTCTGTTCATTACTTTCCATGGTATCAAAAGAAACAAAAAAATAACGCTGCAACAAATTAGTACAAAACACAATTCTTGGCAGCAATAGCCGTTTCTTTGTATAAAGTTTGCCACTGCTCAGGGTAGGAAATTGAGAAGGAAAACAATGTGCAGCAGAAAATATTTTCTCAGAAAGCAGGTAATACAACATCAACGGGCATACAGAGGAGCTTCGAATGTGTTTATTGTCCTGCAAGAACGAGCAGTCAAATCACAGCATATCACCTTATATCTCTCAGTTTCCGTCTCCCAAATCCACTCACAAGGCTTATATATTTTATACACACACATATATACATTGTGTGTGCGTGTGTGTGTGTGTGTGTAAAAAATATTTATTTTTCTATACGTCTCGAGTACTATTCGTAATGCTACATAGTTCGTAAAACACACACACACACACACACACACGCACACACACACAGACACACACACACACACACACACACACACACACACACACACACACACACACACACACACACACACACACACACATTCCTGTACAAAGCTGTTTATTGCATTAAATTTATCTAAACACAATTCGTGAATTGATTTCTACATGAATTAACATCTTCAGAAAACTTTCAGCATAATTCAAGGGTGTTTTAATATCTATTTATCGTATGTACATTTAATAAATTATAAACACACACACACACTCTCTCTCTCTCTCTCTCTCACACACACACATGCATTCATATATACATGCTTATGCGTGTGTAAGTGGTTATACGATATATGAAACCGCGATTTAAGAAGAAACACGGTAATCACCAGTATTTATGTGTGTGTGTACGTGCGTGCGTGTGTGCATGCGCGCCTGTGCTTACGCGCGTGTGTATGTATGTAAGGGAGAATGAAATATACAGATGTGTCTATTTGCATGTTTGTTTTTCTAATTGATCTATCTATCTATCTATCTATCTATCTATCTATCTATCTATCTATCTATCTATCTATCTATTAGTGAAACTGAACCTGAGATTATGTGGCTGGAAGCCTGCACTTATCTAGATACATCGTATAATACTAGTAAAAATAAAGAAATAATACTTAAAAGTTTGAGAAACAGATATACCCCTATTTAACACGACATTTTATTCTCTGAATGATGTTCTGACTACGCTATGCAATCGATAACATTGGCTGTAGATAGTGGCTCTGTGAACAAGCGTCGTTGAAAAGAGTCTTCAAACAAATGATTGATTGCTTTCTGACTGTCAGAAGTTGCTATTCTCCGATGGGTCAATTCAAATTCTCTTGATGTCGTACAAAAACGCTCGCAAAATTGTACATATAAGCTGTGGTTTCCACTACAGACATTCTAGTATATGCCGCGAACACTGTTTGATAAATAGCCATTAAAATCTCCAAAGCAAGAAAAACTTTTACAGGGTTATAGATTCTATCTATCTGTCTGTCTGATTGTATGTTTGTCTGCCTGTCTATCTATCTATATCTGTGTGTGTGTATGTCTGTGTGTCTGTGTGTGTATCTGTGTATATAGCTACTTATCTATCTAGCTATTTGTGTCTGTGGCTATCTGATTTTTAAAAAACTCTATTTCTCATTCTTTAATTATTTTTCACTCATCTGGCATCATGATTCGGCACTGATCTCTTGCAGAGGCTGGTACAAACTATATTTATTCGATCCACCATTCATTTCAGACAGCTATATGTTTATCGATCTATATTTATGTTAAATATAAGTTAAGCGTTTTTGACATAAGATTTCTATACACTAGGGTCACTGAAACTTTCATAATCTTTCCAGGATACTCTGATGCAATGTGACCAAATGAAGTTTATTTTTCAACATAGTCCCCTTGTAGTCCACACGCTTTTTCCATCCATTGGCGAAGGAGCTTTCATCCTGTTGATAAAAAAAGTCACCAACAGCAAATATGAATCATAATAAATGTGATACTGGTTCCCAGCCAAAATGTTTTTTTTTAAATTTTAGGGGACAGATGATAATCCCATGGGGCTGAAACAAGAGAATAGGGAGGGTTTCCAACCAGTTCAAAGCCAGTCATGCACAGTAGCCATTAAAAGCAAAGACTTGTCTGCTTGAGCATTGTCCTGATAAAAACAAGACCCCTTTTGTCAGTTTCCTAGGTGTTTCTTCTTGATAGCCTTTCGTAATTGCTTCAGCAAATTGGCACAATGCTCTCCATTGATGATGTGGTCCTTTTAAAGACAGTCTATAACCATATTGCTTTACGCATCCCACCAAAACTGAGGCAATCACATTCGCTGGGGATGAAACGACTTTGAGTTATTTGGAGCAGGTGAGGCGGGGGTGTTTCCACTGCATGGATCGTCTCTTTGCCTCTAGCTCAAAGTAATGAATCCAACACTCATCCTCGGTTAGGAAACGTTCAAGGATCTGTCTCAAGCAATGTTAGATTTGCCAATGATGGAATCTGCCTAGTGCACTTTTGATCAAATGTCCGAAAACATAGCATCTACCGAGCAGAAACCTTCGTCATGCCAAGTTCATTGTGCAGAATATTCTCAACCCTCTCACGGATATGCTAATAACATTGGCTATTTGATTTATAGTTAATCGCCTTTCAACCATCACCATGTGCTGAACACGATCAATATATCCCTCGATGTTGTCAATTACAGGAAATCTAAATGCTCCGTCATCTCTAAGATTCTCCCCACCTCTCCTAAATTTAACTGCCCACGTTTGCACTATTGAGAAAGGTGGAGCGTCATTCCACCAATGCAGCAACCACGTCAGCATGAATGTCCTTGGAGAGTAAACCATTTTTCTGCAGATACTTGATGTCAGTTTTCAAGAGAATTCGGTACTAGTTACATTTGAAGTGTTTTTTGAACATTTTGATGTCAATTAAACTAGACAGACCCATTTTACTTATTAAGAAATATTGAAATTAATAAGAAATGTTGAAATTAATGCATACAAGATTTCACAGCTCCAGCATCACTCCTTTATAGTCAGCATATGAACTTTTCAGCCCTCTTTCATAGGGGGAAGAGAGGTGCGCGCGAGTGTGTGTGCGTGTCTTTTACATCTTTTTCTTATCCTCTACCTTTTTCAATCGTTAGACTGTGGCCATGCTGGGGCACTGCCTTGAAGAACTTTTGTCGAATGAATCGACAAAGTATTTTATAATCTGGTGCATATTCTATCGGTATCTTTTACTGGAATTAAGTTAATGGGAGGCAGACACACCAACATCGGCTGTCAAACGATGGTGACACGCACAGACACATATATATGTATCCGGGTTCAGTGCCACTATGTGTGTGCGTGAGTGTATTTACATTCTCACACCTACACACATATTATACATATACATACATACATACATACATACATACATATATATATATATATATATATATATATATATATATATATATATATATATATATATATTGTTGTACTCGGGGATGGTCATATTGCCAGTTTAGCCAATAAAAACACATGCACTGTATATTTGGTGTTAATTTGCTTCAGCTTTATATTACATTATATTACATTAATCCTATTTCGGCCAAAGTTCTTTCGTTACACTTCTGTGACCTCATCAGTGGTCCTTTGCTTTCTTCTTTCTTATGTGTGTCTCACCTTGCTAACTATATATATACATAGACGCTAGTTGATAGCCAGATATACTCAGTATAAAAAAAAGAACAGGTAGAGGTGCTCAAATGAATTTGAACGTAAACTCCGAACTCCTTATCTAGAACTGGGTCCACTGCATCAAGAGCGGCTACAGAAGAAATCCAAAGCGAGCTGATATGGAGGATGTGATGTAAATAAACACAATAAGACTTCACACATATACACACACATACATACACACAGACTCACACGCACACGCACGCACGCACACACACACACACACACACACACACACACACACACACACACACACACATACACACACAAGCACACACATTATTGTTTTATTGGACTTCCGTCGCTTCGTCGAATGAGGGCTTAGCAGGACACAGCTGTTCATTGTTCTTAGTTTGATGTTTTACCCTATCATCTCATGTGAGAATTGAAACTCATCATATGTGTCTGTGCATGTCTGTGTGTCTGTCTGCGTGTGTGCGTACATGTGAGTGTGTATTCAAGTGTTTGTATGTATGCGTGTAGAGGGGAGAAAGGTGCGTATACTTACATACAGTTATACATTCATTGGCGAATGTGAAACTATGTGGATCGGAATGAGATGGGAACTTCTTAACTATACAGCTACATCTGCGCTCACACACACACACACACACACACACACACACACACTCATATCTATATATACATATAGTCAGGGTAAGATGTGTTCGACATTACAAACTTCGGTTCATCCTATTGCGCTGTAATGCAATAGGATTAAATTAGATTTATTTTAATGATTAAACGGTGATCAGGAGGTGATGGGTTGGTAAAGGTTGATACTAAACGTGAGAATAAGATCAAGATTGTTTGATAAGATAGTAAAAGATTAGAGATTAATCTTTCTCCGTTATTAAATCTATATTTGATTTCAACTACATAGCTAATATTATTCAGTAATTATTACATTAAAATTATGTTACATTTAGGTAGCACATTTATAGTTTTTGATGTAGAGATATATATCATTAATCTTAATATGAAACATGGCCAAATTCAAGGAAAATTACAGCTCTAATAAATTCACCTCAATGTATTAAGAATTTGAAGCTGATAGACTGGAAGATGTTAGAAAGATACCACATAGGTTTCATCAGTTATACCACTTGCGGTGTTCCTATGAAGTGCAGTATATTGTGTTTAGCTTGTTCAATTTGCTTTTAATGATATTTAAGTAATGAAGCTGAGTTTAGAAGACACAAAGTCTATTCAAATTTGCTATCTTAGAATCACAAATGTTTCTTCTGTAAATATAAGGTGCCATTACAAATTATAAGTGAAGCACTTTTGCTTGTAGGATTCTTCATAATAATTTTAATTGTATTGTGTATTGAGAGAGTCGCAGATGGATGATTAGATATGGAGCTCACCTTCTATTAGAAAGGTCGATGGTTTGTAGCTTGTTATTGATATCGTAATTTGGAGCTATTGTTATATAAGATAATTACACAGTATATATAATATAGAAAATGTGTTAATTCATTTTGTATAAGAATGTATTCGTATAATCGTTTTGTGCTGCACTAAATAAAGGGGTGAGAGATAATTCAACATTTGCTCTTCGCAATTTCAATGTTACCAATGTCAGTTGTTCCCTCAGCATCAATAATATCCTACTTGCTATTACGTGAGTTCGAATGTTACACGTTCAACAACCGAAATTAAGATGGTAATAAAAATATTTAACATAATGAAACATGCCCATGTGTTATGCTTTCAAGAACCCTAACTCCGGAACAAAGTCGTAGATATAATCCAAAACGTTAATACAATAAAATAATTTTATGATAAAAATCTACGCATTAAAAGACATAGAAATTAAACGTAGAATTTCCACCACCGATGCATCTTTAAACAGTAAAATTATAGAAAGTTTTAAGAATCACTAAATGCTTTTGCATCAAAGCACCCAATCTTTAATCCTTAAATTCCTTCCTATCAAGTACCACTGGGATCAGAGGCTTGGCGGAAAACTGAATTTTACGGATATCTGATAATCGCTATTTAAATTAAAATAACACCTTACATATCTCAATAAAACTATACATGCGTCAGTTTATCAATATTATTCTGAATATCTATATATTAGAAATGAGAGAAATAAAAAGACATAAAAATATAATAGTAAAAAACAAGCTTGATTAACTTAATAAAATACTGGTACCGTAAGGGCTAGAAAATAAAGTATTGTATTGTGCCTTGAGAAGTAACGATCCATTTTAGGAATAGTAGAAACTTTCTTTTAATGACAATTAATTAATTCACACAAATTAGCACAAAATTTCTTGACTCCACCTACACATTTTCTTCTTTTTTTTTTCTGGTGGCCAGTTTGAGAGATTCGTTTACTCGAGTAAATGAGCAAGTTTAATATAATTCTTTCATTGTCTTTCTCACTTCTTCATCCAAAAGAAAAAAAACAAGGCTTTACATTTGATTATCCGCCAACGGCAACAAACTCATGAAACTCTTCAAGAGACTTGTCTATGTCGTGGTTGTTGTTGTGGTAGGGCACCACCAATTCTCTCACATTCCAGATTTTACTATATCGGCAGTTAAACCATCATCCCGATATTAGCACCCACCAGTAGGTAACTGATTGTATTGTAACTTTCCAAACGCCAATAGGAAAACTGGAATGTTCATTACAAAACTGGTAAAGATTTACACTGCCATATGTTATATATATTATGTAGTGTATTGGATTCTCAAGGCTTTTTATGCTCTAATCTAGATCCAATTAGCAATTTGTAGCCTGTATATACTTTTGCAGGCCAATCGCCTGGCACGTTAAGAAGTAAAGGACAGTTGTTGACATATACTTCATTGAATACATATTCTGGTTCTGTTTATACTTGATGTGTGAAGTCTATAGAAAAGGAGGAGGAGGAGGAGGAGGAGGAGAAGGTTGGAAACATCTTCTCGTGTCACCGGTGCTGCAAACTATTTTTCACTAAAGCACTTCTGTCACTCTTCCGCACATTCAGTTCCCTCTGCTTTAAACAAATATCACGTGATGACGCACCACTGTACCCGACTGTCACCAACTGGGGCACTATATTATTTAATTCGAGTTTTATTGAAATTATTTTCAGAGACAGGAAGGTGATAATTACGCTGATTTCCCCTTGGTATACTACATAGGAAAAGACAAAATGTCCAGTGTTACTATCAATGACCCGTAGTAGACATCATTTTATTATTATAGTTAGATATTCTCTTTTTGCAAATGTTAGTAATAAATATTGTCAACAGAGAATTATGTATTTTAAAAAGTCAACGTCCAGAAAGAAAGATATGGAATGTAGAAAAAAAAATGAAAATAATAAAACAAAACAAATTAAATATTAATCAACATCTACCACATTGATATTTTAAAATAAAAATCTCATGATTTATTTCGTTGGAATAAACCACATGACACTACATTATCACTTGTCAAATGTGTTATCCATCAAGTTTTAATGGACTGCGATTTAAACAGTGATAAATTTGCCACTTTGCTCTCAGAGTGTCAGAGGGAAATATTAATCAAGTATTAGGTGTTCTAGTATAACACCTTTCATTTGATATCTTATTTTCGGAAAGTACATAAATCAAGACCATAATAAATGATTTGATAAACAACAATAACCAGAAAATCTCAATTAATTAGGCAAGCACAGTAGCGTAGGTGATGTGATTCTGAATATCTAAATAATCAAATCAAGTTCGATTGCCGGTTGTGGCTATTTAATTTGATTCATCAATGGTCATTGCTAAACGTAGGGACGTAGTAACTTTTATCTCTGAAGACATTAAGACTGTGTATTTGTTAATGGTTAAAGGTAAAAGAGGTTAAGTCAATATATCCGAATAACGTGTGAACGAAATAAATATTTGTCACGAAGACTTATTGATTTATTTATCTTTATCATTAGTAAATTAATTTATATATCGGTACGATTAATTAAGATATTTAGCATGGAAAACAATTAGGTATATTACAATTGCTTCCGAGCAATAAAGAATTTAAAAATGAGATATTTCAGGTCGTAAACGTTTATAATTTAAAAAAAAGTTAGAACTCTGTAAAGTACCTAACATTTTCTTTCATCATCATTTTCTTCTGAGCATCCCATACAAAACTACACACACACACACACACACACACACACACACACATTCATTCACACTCATATATGCGTACCCATACATATATATATATTACTTTGTTGCCAAAAAACAGTAACAGCAGACTGTATACAATATATTATACAATATATTAGTTTGATGTTTCAGCTCTTTAAGCTGGTAATCCGAATCTGTTATCTGTCAAATGATCTGATGTTTGAATCTCTTTTGAAATGTAATAAGAAACTTCATATCTCTACTCTTTTAAGAGTCGTGTGAAGGATACATATAAATACACACGTATGCACGCACGTACATACACACACACATGCATAATACATACATCTTTATGAGGTGGGTGTGTATGCAAGTAATGTGGTCTGGGTTCGAAGCTACATACTTCTGTAGCCTGAAATAGTTTGGAACCACTGATAGAGGCCATCGTATGTTTGACTACCCTACCACACAAAGGCAGTGTATTTAATTCGGTTAATGTTGACTTTATTACCCGGAAACAAAATCGAAAAAAAAAAGTGCAACGGGTGTAACAAAAGGTGTAGGAAACGAATATGAAAACAAAAATGCCCGGAAAGCAACAGGAGAGAGACCTTCAGAAAATTCACGAGATTCACAAGATCCGAATTTTACTCTCATATATATATGTAGTAGAAGTAAGAATCCAAACCCTTCAAAGGGATGTTTAGCATCTAAGTTCTTCAGGAAAAGCCTAATTTGTGATTTCAAAAGGATTATATTTTCCTCAAAGTTACGATGGAAAAACTAGAGCCTTTTGAATTTTCCGAAGTCCTGTCTCCACCACTCAGAAAAGATTTTCCCCACAAATTTCTTTATAATCGTAGTTTATACCGTTTAAAAAGTATTTATATGAAATTTCATTAAAAAAAAAAAACATTCTGCTAAAAGTTATGAGGATAAAACATCGGATCTTGTGAATTTTCCGAAGGCCACTCCCCACCCCCATTGCTTTCCAGGAATTTTTGTTTTCATATTCGTTTCCTACACCTTTTTTACAGCCGTTGCACTATTTTCTTTTCGATTTCGTTTCCGGGTAATAATGTCAACACGAACCTTTAATTCTTGCAACCTTATTGACTGCAGCCACATCCATGATGATTATCCAGTTTCAATTTTAATCTAACACCATCAAATCTACCTACTCCCAAGTAAAGACTGCTACCCCTAATACTTTAGGACTTCCCTGAGCAGCGAGTGAGCAGCTAATCTGCAACAGCAAAGCCCACCCTAGCTTGTGGGTTGTCACATATAATGAACTAATATCACTGAGTACACAATACCGCTTGCTGCCTAAGTGGTGAGAGTTCCTTGCAAACGTCGTGTTCGAGCACGTGTGCGTAAGAATAAAGAAAAGTTCTGTGTTGTTTTCATATCATTAATACCAGATGATCTGAGATGATGAGTAGAAATCTAATATCTAGAAGCCATTTTGAATTTGTCTCAAATCCATTACTCTTCTCCCAATATCTGATGAGATTGAGACCTTTCCTACACACCCATGAAACTCTAAGTGGTATTGAAGTGAGTCAAACTTATTAATATATTTATATATAATGCATATATATATATATATATATATATATATATATATATATATATATATATATATATATATATATATATATATATTCTATATCCTTTCAAAATTTCTCCCAGTCGTTACCCATTAAAATGCGTCTTGGCCTAACGGCCCTTAAAGCTTGTCTTCGTCAATTGTTTATTCTGTACGTTCACTCAATTGCTGTTTGTTCGTTCGAAGCTGTAACTCACCACAAATTTTATATTTTAAAAATTTCTGGATGCTGGTGCCTAATGAAGGTTTCCTATCTTGTCGTTGAAAGCTCGAAATTGGGAGTAATAAACAGTCGACAACTAAGAAGGAATTATACTTCTTTTGGTATTTTGTCCTGTACTTGTCTCTCGTTATGTTGATATCCTGTTCTTATTGTGTAATGTTTGTTATTTTGTCCTGTATTTGTCTCTCGTGTGTTTGTGTGTATTTCGCTCGTTAGTGGTGTCCTGTACTTCATGTGTATTGTTTATATATATATATATATATATATATATAGTTTTAGGGAAAATAACCAATTTTCAAGAACTCATCGATGAAAATCCACTATCACATATCTATATGTGATAGTGGATTTTCATCGATGAGTTCTTGAAAATTGGTTATTTTCCCTAAAACTATATATATTTTATATATACTTTATCTATAAGGCTCAATTTAATTTTAATTTTTTATAAATTGATTTTAATTGAGTTTTTTACCTGTAATTTTGGATTTTGTCCCTAATAATATTATATATATATATATATATATATATATATATATATATATATATATATATATATATATATATATATATATGTGTGTGTGTGTGTGTGTGTGTGTGTGTGTGTGTGTGTGTGTGTGTGTTTGTGAGTGTGAAACATACATATATATATATATACAAAGAATTTATATATACATATATAATACATATACCCAGAAAGAGAAAGGGAAAGAAACCACTACCGTTACTCGTAAACAACTACCGTACAGAGCTTTATCTATCTATCTATCTATCTATCTATCTATCTATTAACATATATGCATAACTATATGTGCATTATATACATATTTACACACACACACACACACACACACACACACACACATACATACTTCTGTATGCATGTATCCGACAGCAGTGTAGGCGAGATGATGGAGTGGCCATGCGCTTGCCTAAATTAAACGGTGATGTATTTGCAACTTTACTCCTAAGGTGTCAGAGGGAAATATTAATCAATTATAACGTACTGTAAGTATTACGCATTTCATTTGAAATCCTATTTCAAAACACACATAAATCAAGATTATTCTATGAAACTACAATACAGAACAACGTAGCACCAAATCACAAACAAAAAATGTGCACATGTTACAGGAATAGTATTCCCATAGAATATTTGAAGAATTAAAGGAAGACCTAAAACAACTACCTCCTAAAATTTTACATCCAGTCTCACGTAAACATGAACATCTTTCTGTATAGAAAAACCTCCATAATAGGTTCATCACATCCGTGTACAAGACACAAAAATATTTATACTTACATGACGGCAACGAACGGTATCACAGGCACAAAACACCTTTGATAATCCCTTATTTAGAAGACTTTTATATTGTCGTACACAAATCAAGTGTGAGATATAAATTTTTTTTGAATATAACAAACTCGAATATGGCAAATATTCTAGTAGATTAGTAGACCAAGTCACCGAAATATACAAGCGCGAACACAATGCAATAGAAACATCAGATATTGAAATTAAATAAACCATACATAAATGTATTATATAAATTAAATACGTATTGATTTATTGAGCAGCTGAACACAATAAAAAAAATGAAAATTACAAGAAGCATATCATGATATACATCACACCAAACCTTAAACTGTACCAGTAATATAATACAAAAACTGAGGTAGCACTTTCCAATTTTGGCACAGTGCCAGCAATTGTAAGCTGATTTTATCAGACCCAATATTGAACTGCTACTTGTTTTATCGACCTCGAAAGTACCAACGGCACAGTCGACCACGCCAGAATTTGGACTCAGAACGTAAAGAACCAGATGAATTACTGCCAAGAAGTTTGGCGTAATTGAGATTCTGCTACCTCACCACTTTAAATAAAAATATGATATAGCAAAATATAAGATAATAGAATTTAGAACCTACTTGTGAACACCAAACTACAGGCATGTAGCTATTGACCAAGACAGAAATGCCCGATACTGTTTATAAATTCGATTGTAACCCAATAGTTGTAAACTACTTTATTCCAAATGTTGTATTAGACATACTAATATAGCATTCTCACATTGCCGTCCTATGCAAATACAGAAAGAAGCAATGGCAACACTCTCCGCTATATAGCAGAAAAACAAATCTAGATAGGCAACATTAGTGGAAAGCACATTCATATTATATGGAATTCCTCACAAGAAAACAGACGACAAATAATGGAAACATTACTCATAACACTGCAATACTAAAATAGAAACAAAATAAACACATAACTGATGACGTAAATCAAAGGATTATATCCCAGCAGTGAAATCTACAGAATTCACAGTTACTTATTATTAAAAACTCATGTAAGCCCTCTAATAACATAGCCATTCGGAAGATGAAGCTGGGAAAATGTACAAACGTTGATGGATTGGAGAAGTTAATTATTCCAATAAACTGCCAAGAACGCATAAGAAACCATGAAAATACCTTAATTGAAAACGAAAGCTTAGGACCAGAACATGTTTTTTTCAATACATGTTTAAACAAGAAACTGCTCCCTAAGTAAATGAACACACACACGCAAACGTGTGCGCGCGCACACACACATTCACTGCTTATGTGAAGTTATATTTAAAACAATTTACGAATGTAATAAATAAAATCGTAAACTGAAGGATTACTAAACAGTTCGTAGTAGAGCATGTATTTATTAATTTCTACAGGAAAAAAAGTTGACAGTGAGTTCGAAGCGGGGGCTCAGTGAGCTACATTCAACTTAGTTTTCAAAAGTTTATACACACACACATACGCACACGTGTGCGTGTGTGTATGCTTGTTATTTATGCGATTATATGTGTGTATATAAAAGTGTGTGTTGTGTGTAGGCGTTTAAAAATGTATATAGCACGAAAGAATTAATTGAATATAAATTTTGAAGAGAAATATTCCAGAAAAACAAAACCAGAAAAAATAAATTCGTCTTTTATCGATAATTTCCTATTTGCGATAGAATCGTCTATTTCGAACAAAGTCTATGAGATCAGCTTGGTTATTTATGAAATTTATTTTCAGACAATATAAAATAGATTAAAATGTAGATTCTTCTTTCGGTAGAATTATTGTATTGATTTGCATTATTCTTAGCCGGTAGTGAGCTGATGGATGAAAACTATGACCTACTATGTAGAGCAATAACGCGTCACCCATAACAGTAATACTATACTAGCATCCTCACGCTAATGCGTTATAGGAGCTGAGGTTTGAAAAAAGTCAGTTCATGAAGGCACACGAAACATTGTTACAAGTATGTGATTAATGAACACCTCAATAGAGTTTTCTGCTTCAGACTGCAACAACAAATCAGAAATTATGTGCAGAATAGCATGTAGTTTTAACGAGAGGCGTAAAAGTTCCATTTGAATATACAAGAAATAAGAGGAACAGAGAGTAAAATGCTACCAGTTGTGTCAACAATATTCTTATTCCATGACATTTTAGGCCTTTAATATCTCAGCATCTTTTGAAAGCAATATTTTTGTGTTTTAGCACTAAGGAAAGTAACTCTGAGTCATTGTGGTAGCGTTGACGTTACTCGCTACCATGACAACCAGCGTTATTTCTTATTCGATTATAAGTTTGACAGAGGCGAGTTACAACTAAATGAAATCTCCACGCTCTGATATCTCCAAGCATCCGATATCTAAGTGGCTACAATCTATAAGCAGAAGGGCACCCAGGAGTCATGATCGGGATGCGGTCCGGCCTCCTTAGAGCTTAAGAATTTAAGGACCAAAACACTTCCGTGAGGGTTGCTTCTTGTCTGGAAATCTGTTGTTCAGCTCTTTTGAGAGTTTCTTACTACAGTCAAATTTGTGTGGATGTTATCTTGTTATTCAATCGTCTATATAATTCTTCATTCGTTTGTGTTGAATTGAAACAAAAGTGTGTTTAAGATGAAAAATTCAGCATTGTTTTTGAACCAAGACATTTTACGAAGAAATTCCAAGCAAAACGTAATTCGTATGCTTGCGCAAGATTAATATATAATTGTATAGAGGATTAATTTGCATCGCATTTGCTGTATTAGTAATTTCAATTTAAAGCTGTTCTGAAAACTAAAAGAAAAATAAACTAAAAACTTACAACACGGAAAACATCAAAATATGTTACATAAACAATATTCATGTTCTTATATGTTATTCACATAAGAAGCCTTTGTCAAATATTTTCTGTAAAATATTAGACATGATTTTTGCTGGGAACTGTTAATTTCAAATCTTCTCTTTAAAGATTTTATAGCTGATATATTTTTTACATCATAGTTTATGTTGATATTTAGATAATTGTGAATTATTGTAGAAATTTCCTTTTAGAAGTTTAAGCAGACTGCTTTACGCTGACAGTCAGGAATGTAATCCGATCAACGATAAATCCTGTATTATTTAGTGCAGAAATTATAATTCCTCATTGAAGAGGAAATGTATATAATTTAGTTTTAAGGGTTTTGCAATAATTTGAAAATTTTATTTTAAGATGTTACGCAGGTTATTCCATACAGATAATAGAAAAAAATTGTGTAGAACACTAAAATTATCTAAAACACTACAGAATACTGCCAGCATAGCTGTATGCTTAGCACTTAGTAGTGTCAGGGCAAGTGTCTTTCGCTAGATTCTCAAACACACCAATTTCTAGTGAATTTGTAGATGTAAATTGTGTGCAAACCCGCCGTATTTGTGTGTATGTGTGTGTATGTGTATGTGTGTGTATGTCTGTTTGCATCATTGAGCTTGTATTTTTCTTTCGCAGCCTGATAATCGGTATTTGTTTGCACTTAACAGTTCGGTAGTCGATGCTGGTAGAATAAGTAACAAACTTAAAATTTAGTGATAAGTTTGATTTGATCTACTAAAGACTTTAAAATGGTTCCCCAGCATGGCTGCTGTAATGTGAATAAAAATAGTGAAAGAGTGAAAGAAAATACTTCCATCAAGTAATTTTGCATAAGAATATATTCGCAGACTTGCTTAAAAATGAATTTTGTTGTTTACAAGTCCCTACGCCACGGAGTGTTCGCAGATCTAAATAGTTGCTTAAAATATTAATGATAAAATATATATAATGGAAGAATATATAATTACAGTTTTAATGATCTCAGAACATTTCCTTCGTGAAATGTGAAGGACTTACTGGTAGAAGAGAGCAAATGGGAAGTGCTAGACTTGTACCAATTAATGCAAAATTTAGTGCCAGTCTCCCTGTCAGTCAGGTCAGCATAAATGTTAGGAAGAGTATCAAAAAGTAGCAAGAATGATCAAGTCCTACACTCTATGAAATGTGTTATTTAAAAATTATATTTCTGTGTTAATCTTGGTAAACGTGTGAAGGTGCTTGGGCTAATCGTTAGAAGTTTCGATTCGTGATCATAAGGGAGTACGAATCAGGTGCTCGTTCGTGTCCTTGGGCATGCCTCTTCATTTGACGTCGCTTCAGGCTACACAATTCCTACGTGTACCAACCAGGGTACTGGTGCAGCCCTCTCTCCCGCCTATGCTCACATGCTGAATGTGCCATGGAGTAACAGTTAAATATAAATAGAGACAAGAGGATTTCTATGGCTGGTCGCAAATATAAACGCACATTCAATATTTAGTTAAAGTATGTCATTAAACAATACTTGCTCGCGAGTGGGATCTTTACCTTTTGACCGGCAGATCGAAAAATCAATTTTCTGTAACTAAACACTTTCAAACTTCGTATACTGGTAGAATGTGTCACATAAACGTTTCTGTCAGCTCGCCGCTTTGCTGCCTTGCCGCCTTGCCGCCTTAGAAATATTGTCGGAATAATAGATAATGTTTTGTTGCAAATGGATGACTCTTGCCTATGTTAGGAAATAGATATTTCAGATACTAACAAAAGTAAAGATATGAATACGAATCAAAGCAATTTGATGTCTGAACTAAATAATTATAATTATTGACTTTAAAAAGATTGGAATAAATTTGCAACATCAACTCTTCCTCATAAGCTTAATTTCTTCTTGTTTTTTTTCTTCTGCTTCTTTTAATGCCTAAATATCTTATAGGTCTTGTTTCAAAAATAATTATATTTACCTGTCTTGAAATGATTCCGTATTGAAATTCAAATCTTTGTGCTTGAAATGTATTTTTATACAATTGTCTTTACATATATTGGAAAGTAGTTGAGATCAATTCACAGATTATTTGTCTCTTAACCATTCTCTAGAGACTGAGTTTTATCCTCATCACTAGAGGTAAGAACTCCTACAATTTCAGCTAAGTAAACGAGATTAAGAGCGGAGATATATTGTAGTGGTAGTCGTGGAAGTTTAATGGATTTGATATCACTTAAAAAAAAGTAAATCCTTCGTATAAAGCTTATTTTGTTTTGAAGAATGAATAGCTTGTTTTGTCATTTTATTTACCGTTACCGCTATTTCTTTTCTATCAGAGATGCTATGAAATAGCACTGAAGATAAGGACGTTCACTTTTTGACTTATGCAAGACTAGTTTATGTATCTTTTCTTTTCAATATTTTTATCTCTTTTTAATTTATACGAAAAGCATAATGAGTCCAGCGGCCATCATTTTAAAATTGTATAAAATATATAGTTCTTAAAATTATATATGACACACACACACACACACACACACACACACACACACACACACACACACACACACACACACACACGCTCACTCACACACACACACATACACACACACACACACACACGCTCACACACACTTTGTTTTTGTATTTGGTTTTCAAAATTCTTTATGTGAATTCGTGTGTTGAAACAAATCTTGCTGTTTCTTGAGAGAGTCATTACGCCATTAGTAATAAACACGCACTGGTTCAATATCACTTCTTTATTGTCAGTTAAATGGGTTAAATATCTAATCAACAAACTATCAGATCGTTTGTTTAATGTTTTGATTAAACAATCAATCGGTTGTTCGTTTATCAAAGTCCTTTGCTCATCAATGACGCGCCTCCTCTCTTCAAGGTCTTCTTGAATCTGTCTGAGAAGTAAGACTTATGCCTGTGTGCATTCCTAATTTCGGCACATGTTCAGCAATTTCTTCGATTCCAGTAATTCATTGGTATTTTATTTTATCGACGTTGAAGAGATGAAAAGTAAATATAATCTCAGCTGGATTTGAATTCAGAATGTTGAGAGCCCTGACTAAATGTCTCAAACCATTTTGTGTCAAAGAAATCCTCACTGTAGGCATTCGTTACTATAAGAATATAAATTTCATAATAGAAACACAGTCAAATTATTAAATTACAGTAACATTGAAGATTTCCAACAGTGATACGAAGACGCAAATCTTTGAAGACGGGTTTCCATTCTGTTGTTTTCGACATGCTGCCGCTGCTGCTGCTGCTGTTGACAGCTTGTCTTTGTTGGTTTCAAACGTAAGTTGACCTGTGCGCGGTGGCTAAGTGTGGTTTGGCCGACGCGCTCTCATGGCTGGGTGACTAGTTATGGTCTAGCAGTGAGCATCTGAGAAGAATTAGAAATCTGAACGCAATGAGCAGGAAAAGGTATCGCAAGACATTTCACACGACGCTCCGAAATTCCATCAATCCAGAACATGGATTGATAGAACTTGGAATGAGTACAATGGGATTTGAAATCAAAGCCCAGAGGGCCAGACTAGATAGCGAAAGGGATTCCAATTCACTTAGAGGCGAGTAGAGGAAACATAATGCCTTTACTGGCATGGTACTAATTTTATCTGACTTAAAATAACGAAAGATAAAGTCGACTTCGGTGGGATTTGAACACAGAAGCTTTGAGTATAAATAATAATATATCACTATGTGAAAAAAAATTTACATTGAAAGGAAGTTCTTCTGACAATGCTATACTTATTTTATTGTTACCTAAAGTATGAAAAGAAAGTTCACCGCAGCGCGATTTGAACTCTGAATGTAAAATGCTTGCACAAATTCTGCAAGATATTTTTTGTAACGGTCTAATCATTCTGCTATCCCACCACCGTTGCCAGCCCAAAATAAATAAACGATAAATAAATAAATGATAGCTAGATAAATAAATAAATAAATCAAAACAAAATCATTAAACATGTAAAAAGCCTCAACAAATAATACAAAATGAAAATATACAGAATCTTTTTTTAAAAGACGACTGGCTTCTTTTAGAAGATAATTAAGAAAACGACATTGAATGGAATTTAAATGACACAATGTTTGTAAAGAAAATCAATTAATTTGTAAATGGCAAAGCTTCTCTTCGAAGAGAATGGTAAAAGTGTAAATCTATGCCTCTGGTCTTTTGTGGCTTGGAAACTTGTGAAAATTCATTGAAGCAAACGTTCAAGAGTTACTTGTAGACAGTTAAATACCGCAGACCAGACATATTTCCTCTGCATTAGAATATTGAATAAAACTTGAAATCTCTCAATCGAGTTAAGAGTAATGAATGTCACGAAAGTGCAGATGGTAATAGAATTAACAAGGTACGAAACAATTAACAGAGTAAGGTCGATCCTTTAGTGAACCACCACTTGAAATGAGTCTTCTCTATAAGCTAAAGCTCCACTAGGTTTTCCCCTACACAACAACTCCATAAGCCTTAGTTACAGCAATAAAGATTCCAATGATATATTGCTTCGGATTTCACTTGAGACTATGTTAAATATTGAAACTGAGACAATTACTGGGTTAAGAGCTATTTTAACCCACAAAACCTGTTCGAGTTTCATTTAGTTCTTGAGGTGACGAAATGTTTGTCATACCACTGTGACATAGGCACTACTTCATTGCAACACTGTGTGATTGGAACTGACAGAGCGCGACTGTGTCGGTGGACTGGTGTCAGTTGTATGACGAAAATTTTAATCCCTCGACAAACAAATAAAAAGTGAAGTTGACAAATTTCTACAGAATGTTTTGCTATTTTCCTTTATCTCCAGACGAGACAGTTTATCAAACCTATGATTTTTTATGTTCTACTAGTGATCATGCTGTTTAGTTTAAGAGACATTACAGACAAGAAGACCGCTGTTAATATGTCAACGTAGATTTTTAAGATAATAAAGTGTGGCATGAACAAAGCTCTGTTACTTATTTTAGCAAGTCGAACAGCTACGTAGTAGTTGCTGATCAGTTGGTTTGAATATTTTATTGCTTGAAGCACTATGATCAATTTTCTGCCGGCAGAAAAGTTACCCGTAATACGCATGCGTCATGTTGATTGGGGATTTCACTATTATTATTTTAACGGAACTGAAATCAGAGAGGACAGTTGATGGATCTTGTTCAAAACGGGGGCACCAGTATTTTCTTAACGAAACACTTTGAAACTTGGGACACTGGTAGAATGTGTCATATAAAACATCTTTTTCTCTTAGTCTTCTTAACAAAAAAAACGTACATCTCAAGTTATTTCATGTTAAAGTTGTCGTATTTCTGTAATTTCAACCAATGACTGACGTCCATTCAGCCGTAAGAATTAAGTGCTGACTACGTAAACAAACGATTCTCAAACGATTCTGGTGGTGATAAAATTATTATTTCCTTGTCAAAAAATGGCTGAAGCATATTGGCAGTAGCTAATAAACCTTTCTATTATAGGCACAAGGCCTGGTTTTTGAGGGAAGAAGCAAGTCAATTAGGGTTAGGGAAAACGAACACACGTGTGTTGCCTCTCTGCAAAATGTCAGAAGTAATGGAGATTAAATACGCTTTACACCGCTTAGGAGTAACTGTAAACAGCTGAATACTTGTCAGTGATTGGTTGAAATTATCGAAATAAGACAATTTTTTACATGAAATACAAAAATTTTTTTCTGTTCTATAACACAAAATAGATAAGTATACGAAGTTTGAAAGTCTTTCGGTACCAAAAACACTACATAAAACATAAATGAAAACTGGTGCCCCCGTTTTGAACAAGATCCCAGTTGATCGGTTGGATCATCAGGATTGGGAAAGAAATAAAATCTTTTGACAATAAAGTTTGGGAGATCGGGAAGGTAGAATTGATATAATTACTTGAGTAGCAGACAATATTTAATTATTCATAAACTGCGCTACCATTATCCCTTTGAATATTACATTGTGCATATTTATAGAGGGAGGTAACGTACTACGGCTTTTTCGTTTCCATTCCATAACCAGTTATAAGTTTAACCTTAATACAACGAACTTAAGACTTATTTTTATACAGTTATCTGGATAATCGAGAATGTTCGACAAAAAATATCTTTGCTACATGCTTCCTAAGCTGGTAGAATCTGATACGGATTGCTATTCCCGTATTCAGCAAACATGACATTTGATTCGTATAAGCAGTGATTTGCAAATGGACATACATACATAAATACATACGTGTCTATGTATTGACACATCTGTTATATATCCTAACGTAATACTTTCTCTGCAGAATATTATAACTTTGGAATTCTCCTCTTAACGAAACTTTTTTTCTTTAGTCGTTGAACTGCTGTTGTTTCAAAAGAACCGCAACTCTTCTGGCTATGAGCACATCACCTTTTCCAGACAAAACTATTAAAAGAAGCAGTATGCATAGATGCGCGTGCACACACACACACACACATGCATCCGTATATATTATACCACTATCGAAATTTTTGTGTAATATATATACTACACATACACACGTATATATGTATATATATATATATATATATATATATATATATATATATATATATATATATATATATATATATATATATATATATATATATATATATGCATAAATAGAGAAAAGGATAAAGAGAACAATGGCAAAGTTAGAAATATATTTTATGGATAGAGTCTTACAGCTGTTTCAGGGAAAATCCAATGCATCCCTTCATCGGAGACTGAAATAGTAGCGGAATCGATTATTGTATCTATAAGCGGAGAGTTATAGTAGGAAGTGAGAGTGAGTGTGATGCGCTGAAAAAAAGAAAGAAAAAACAGTACTTTGAGTGTAGCTTCATTCCCTTCATTGTGGGTATTTTCCGGAGATAATTGCTGTAGCAAAGGTGGATATAACAAAGGTGGATATAACAAAGGTGGATGTATGTCATATGGAGTCCGGAGGATACTGCGTGTGGTTTGCTTAAAGGATATCCTAAATCAAGTGGGGACATATAACAATTAAAATTAAAATATGATACAATGAATGACATGAAAATAAACATGAAAAATATTAAAATCAAAATATTGAAATAATGATACACGAATGATAACTGAGAAATGAGAATATGAAAAGTGTGTTACTCACCCAACACTGAGTAACACCACTCGCCACCTCTGAGTCTTGAGTCCTCTTTAGTCTTTGATCTAGTCTTTCGTTTACCGTTTTCCTCATCGCTGAGTGACAACACTCTCTCCTCCATGTACAGGTAACCTTTCTCACCGGGGGTGGGGTCTTGTAAATGTTGTGGTGTCTGTTCTTTCTTCTTTTTTTCCTGCGGGGAGAGGGGGTGGGTGAGTTTGGTGTCTGTATGCGGAGGGTGGATCTGAGTGGTCTCGGGTCCCACATCACACTGACTGTTCTTCCTCTTTTCGTTTTCCTTTTATTCTCTGTCACTGTCCATTCATCCTCCTTGTTCCTTCCATCTATCTGTACTTTTTCTCCTCCGTCTCCACCACCGCTTCTTCTGTCGTTTTCCTCTGCAGAGGGCAGTGAGTGGTAACGTGGCACTTTTGGCCCACACTCTAAACACAATCTCCCCCAACGTCACCGTCTCCGCCAAACTCTCCAATTGCCTCTCCTCTGCCTGTATAATGAGGTCCAGTGTTTTTCCTCTCCATCCTCCGTCATGGTAAACCATGATCAGCATCCTCCGTCCTCCGATTCCGTGGCTTGGAAGACAGTCGCCTCCTCCTCACTTCCAACGAGGACGGCTGCCGCAACCCAAGCCACTTCTATATCGGGTGAAATTCCTTCTACTCCCACCTTAGAAGTCTTTCTTCTAAGGTGCGTGGGTAGAAGTACCACTTCCTCCGTTTTTACATATGCACTCGCCAACATCTTTGCCTCCTCCGCTGTCCTAAACTAAACAACCACCGTCCCATATCCATTTCCTTTTGCCATGTATGTCACTTCCTTCGAAAGCCCCTTCAATGCTTCTTCTACTTTTTCCATCTCCATCCGCTCCACCTTCCTACTCTCCACTGAGTACACCTTGTAGGTAATGGTCTTCTTTTCCATATTTACCATGACCCTTTTCGGGGGTAATAACTTTACGTCACCGCCCACCTTCCGTGTCATCTTACTCAGCTCCTTCAGTTCGGCTAGGTCCACCTCCCTTTTCTTCACCTCTGCAGCCTCAGCAAAACTCTTTACTCTTTCCAAATGCTCGGCCATTCTATTTACCGTCTTAACGAGCTCCTCCGCTGCTGAGAACAGCTCACACCCGCTAACGTCTGAATACATTGGTTTCTACCGGTATAACTTTCACTGATAAACGGATGCCAAGCAGCATTGAAATTCCGTTCGACTCGTCAAAAATCAACACAAAAAATAGATCGACGCATGCGCGGGAAGCAAGCTTCTTTATTTCATCAAATTAGCCATAAAGGCTTCACATAGATGGAAGCAAATGCGGGCTGGACAACAACACAAATGAAATGAATGATGAGTAAAATAATGATATTGATGAGGAAAGCAGACGACGCCCACCGATCGTTGCTTCCCGAAAACATTGTTCTTCCTTTCTCTTTCATAAAAACAAATTGAGGTTAGAAACCTCGTAATATAGCTCAATGGAACACAAGGTCCTTTCAAATGAGGCACTAAGCCTCTTTCGTCCATGCCCGACCAGGCACACTGCCTCATTCAAGCACCTGGACAGTGCCAAGTCGGGACACTTTAGCATAAATTTAAATATATCCTCGAGGAAGGGGTTCATTATTCTGAACAAGTCGGTTTCCCCTATGACTTCGCAGGCACCTGCGGAGGCCAATCAGGGTCCTCAGTGCAGGCGCAGGTGACACTTGGGGAGAGGGCGTCTCTCAAGTATCACAGGATACCTGTTAACAGCCACAGTCAGAAAATCTGGGAAGACCAGATTCTTAGCCGATTGGGTTCACAGGGTCAAAACAGCTTTTGACCCGATCCAATCAGCCACCGGCAACATTTTTACATTAAGCAGCTTGGATCCGTTGCCACCCAGACCCCAGCAACATTTTTACATTAAACAGCTTGGATCCGTTGCCACCCAGACCCCAGCAACATTTTTATATTAAGCAGCTTGGATCCGTTGCCACCCAGACCCCAGCAACATTTTTACATTAAACAGCTTGGATCCGTTGCCACCCAGACCCCAGCAACATTTTTACATTAAGTAGCTTTTTACATTAAATAGCTTGGATCCCAGACTCCAGTGGATAGTATCTTCTATCCACCCATGTTCCATTCTAGGTGGCAACCCGCAGACCCAAGCTCTTGTCAACTTCTTCCCATTAATATGTGGGAAGAAACAGGATCTCCTGACCCTTAAAGGGCTGGCTAGAAAATTTGCGAGCCTCCTCAGGGGTGTCAAATAGCAACCACACCCTTGCATGCTTGGCACTCCTGGAAATAAATTTTATAGTTGGCAGATACTCAGCCAACTTCTTCTCAATCTCTGCCATTTTGAAGACGGCGATGGTGTCGAGCGACTTTGAATAAGTCCTCAACACCACCGTCTTCTCTCAAAAAAGGGAAAGAAAACAATCCAAAACACAGCACAGCGACTTCAATCTTCCGGCCAACCAGTGCTCTCGGCCAACTGGTATAGTAACAGGAACACGGCCCGGAACAAAGCTTCACAAATTTCACCAATAAATTGATACAAAAATTGGTAAAAAGATTTCCACAATTGTTGGAGGTGGGATACGCCCCTAAAAACTGCATACAATCTTCCGGCCACTGGTACTCCAGGCCAACCAAATAGTAGCAGGAACACAGCAACAGGAACACAAAACAAAGTTCACAATTTTTGGAGGTGGGATACGACCCCAAAACAACTTCTCGCCGCTAGGTGAGATACTTATACCTAACTGCAGGCAGACAAATGCCCGGAATCGAGTGAGGATTTCTTGCTTGAAAAGAAAAAATAAACACCAAACAACAAACCCCACTGAATCCTCCAAAAAAACGAAAGTCTTACGTTGCAGTTGAGCTTCACTTAGTTCGCTACGCTGCAAACCAGCGTCACCATTCCTTTTAGTGCAAAGAAAACCACTGACAACAACGTATGCATGGAAGCAAACTTCTTACCTTGCAGCCATGCCTGCACCTATATTTATTTATTTATTTATTTATTTATGTGTTTCAGCCAAGTGGCTGCGGTCATGCTGGTGCACCACCGTACAGAAATACTACGCGAGGATACTGTTAAGCGCACTAAGCTACTTGAAATTTTGATTTTCAAAACAAACACTTTTGACGATTGAGATAAGTTATGATACAACTTAGTTAGAGTAAGCAAGCAGAAACCAAACTCTTGCGATGTTGAGAATCCTTACACTTCAATCGGAGATAGAATAATTAGTTTTAATGTGTTCTTCGTACAGAATTTGTGATGATTTGTGATAAAGTGATAAACGACAAGAGAGGTTTTTCATACCATTTAGCTCACCTTAAATGATTTATTGTCCTTAATCTCTTCCCTCGGGCTTCTGAGTTACGATCTTGCCATGGCGTATAAAACATCCGTAATTTTATGAGATCGAGTACACTTCTTGCCTAACACAAATTCGGCTTTGCGCCGGTTTCAAGAGAAATCGTCATTAATGATATGTATCTGGCATAGGATATACGTTTGGGGGTTTGGTAATTGAAAATAATTTTCCAGCTAAATCCATTTCCACGTTCTAAGGAATCATTGGGAAATTTTTCTTAGAGCAATAAATTATATTTCAAATACTATTTATATCAATATTATGACATGGGTCAAATCTTCCCTTGTCTAAACTGTCATGAATAATCTCATTTGAGACTCAGTTTGATTTGTAATTATCGAAAGTGAGATAATAAATAGGATTGATTTTACAGAGTATAGATGTATGTCACAGAATTACAACGAACAGGGAAATGTAGTGCACTGACCTATTGCGTTCAAAGCAAGTAATCAATTCAGATATAACTGAGGGACAATCACATTCCTGTCATATAGAATGTTTTTATCAATATTATTATCGTTGAATAAAGCTATCTCTATCTTCGAATCTGTGACCCGAGGGGGAAAAAAGTAATCAACGATGCGTCAACATCTGAATATCAATGATTCCCCAAGCAAGAAATTTTGTGACAGACGCCATATGTTATGATATTTTGTGGATTCTGAGTTCAAATTGAACTGGATTGATATTGATATGTATATTTCTAAGATTGCGATTTCGATTAAGCAAACATCAGTACACGTTGATTTGTCTTTTGTTTTTTTTTTCTCCCCTATGTTACTAATCTTGATTTATTTATTCTGTTCTAAGAAACATTGCTTTCCGGGAAAAAGACTTGTTACAGTGCTTGGCAGCTTTTCATTATTATGGACGCATTTCAAAACGAAATGAACTGAATGAAAAACAACAAAGAACAACGTATTTAAAATCCAAATATACCAAATAATGTCAAAGTTTAAAGTTTTATCAACCATTTGAAGGAGCGAAGCCGTTATATCCATTCAAAATTTTATCATCTTTAACTGCAGAAAGTAGTTTTACCACACACGGCTTTGAAAAAAAATCCTCTTCTTATTCTGCGTTAAGTGGAAACTAACCCCAGTTAATCTTGCAATTCTAACTTCCCGGTCTCCCAATCTCTCGAATTAGCAGTAATTTGCAAATGGGCATACATACATAAATACATACGTGTCTATGTATTGACACATCTGTTATATATCCTAACGTAATACTTTCTCTCCAGAATATCATAACTTTGGAATTCTCCTCTTAACGATACTTTTTTCTTTAGTCGTTGAACTGCTGTTGTTTCAAAAAGAACATCAACATTCTCTGGCTATGAGCACATCACCTTTTCCAAACAAAACTATTAAAAGAAGCAGTATGCATAGATGCGCGTGTACACACACACATGCATCCGTATATATTATACCGCTATGCATGAAGATTTTACTGCAATCGAAATGTTTGTGTGTAATATATATACTACACACACACACACACACACACACACACACACACACACACACACACACACACACACACAGAGTTTTAGAAAACAGTTTTTTTTCAGATTTTCTGAAATTTTTACCCCATGTTTCATAAAATATTGCTTTATAATACAGTAAGGAGCAAATACTTTTAGTGGTGGATATGAAAAAGTGTACTTACAGAAGATACTGAAGATGTATCGCAGAAGCAGAAAATGTCAATTCTATTTTCAGTGGATATTTAACATCAGCACAGGAATGACTATGAAATTGATTAACGCAGTCAAAGAGTTAAAGTTTTCTTACACAGTCATATAATAATCTTATTTGCGAAATAATATTACCTAGTGTATCATGATCAAATGGACAGTTTATAATTTAGTCATATTAAAAAGGCAGGGAAAAAGATATGCGATGCAGAATAATAACGAAGTACCGACATTCTTTTCTAGAACACAGCAAACCAATATAATCTATTTCTGAACTGTTTATATATACTAATTGCTGACGTAGTTGAAAATTGGTTTCCAAAGACCCTTCTGTATATCGATGATCTCTTACCTTATTAGATCGATCACATCACTGACGAGACGTTTAAAGTCAATTTGATACCTTCTCCTCATATTTCAGAAATTATGAAAAATTATCAGACACCATTATCCCTTACTTTATCTATCACCTTGGAAATTGTTATCAATTTGCACACACTTAAACATTTACATCAATTAATATGTAGAGGAAAAATATAAAACTGAAATTCAATGCTATAATCAAACTTCATTTACAGATGGTAATGACTTGTTTTACTTGAACTATAATATTTTTGAAATTCAATTTGAGTGGAATTGACATTTTATTTTGTTACAACGTTCGTGTCGTTTGAAGTGTAGTATCAAACAGTTGTCTGCAGGCTAAGTCTAGCAAGATGATGCCTGGTGTCATTCTGCAGAAGGAAATTTATGAATTATTTTTTTAACTCTATGAAAAGAAACTAATTCCATTCTTAACGTGACATAACAAATTATAAAAGTCAAGAACACGAAATGAATAAACAAAATACACGTAATTGATATAAATGTGTGTAGGCAACATAAAGAAAATAATCCTTTGCTATGTGGTCGTAAAATATTTGATACAAATTTGTTAAAACAACTTAAGAATGCATTATTAAATAATATGAGTTAAGAAAAAACGAGTTACTGCAACTATACATGTGAAAATGGCAAAATGCTGTACTCAGAATTTATAACAAATGCAAAATTGCCGCATAGAAGAATAAATTTTATAAAATATTTCGAAACTGAGCATTTTCTTGTAAAACAAGATCAGAAACAGCCGAAACAAGTGAATGGTGCAAATTTTCAAAAGCTAAGTTTTCAAATGCATTTTAATAGGATAAAACACTACGTGAAGCTGATGTTTCGAAGGATTGGTTGTTTAGTTGGAGAAATAGCTGACAGTGAAAGACAAGCACACAAGATATTAATACGAAAAAAAGTAGTTGAGGCATTGAGAAAATTAAACTACTATTCTAAAGATACTGAAGAGAATTGCCAATTCAGGCAGTATGTGGAACTCCAGATATCTCTGCTCACTTATGTTTTACAAATATTAAATATTCTAATTTTTGAAGGTTATATGAACCTAAATATTTAAACGGTACGTCTTCTTCAATTGCAGAACAATGAAAATCAGAGCCGGGCCTCAGCAGGATTTGAACTCAGAATGCAAACCAACATGAAGTAATGCACTTACTTTAACTTGGTTCAGACTAAGAAGATAATTGTTTCTAGTTTAAGTATGAGGCCAGCAATTCTGAGGGGAAGAGCGGAGACTAATTGATTACATCGATCCAAGTATGTGATTAGCATGTTATATTTTCGGTACGAGCGAGATAGAAGGTAATGTTGGCCTCTGCGGAATGTGAACTCACACCTTAAAGAGCTGGAAGAGATATGGCAAAGAATTTCTTCCATCGCTCTAACGATTCTGTCATTCAACCGCCCCTTAAAATAATTCTTTTTACTATAGGCAGAAGGCTTGAAATTTTGAGGGGTGGGAACTGTATGATTACATCAACCCCAGTGCTTCCATAGTACTTTTATTTTATGAACCCCAAAAGCATAAATGCAAAGTTGATGTGGTGGTATTTGAACTCAAGGCGTGAAGAAGCGGAACATTTGATCAAAAGGTGTAAATAGCCAGCTCTTAGCATTATGCTCGAAGCATTAACGATTCTTGTAGCTCGCTACTTTATTTTGTCTGATATAGGTACAAGACTTTAAATTTGGAGTGAAGAGTCGATTACATCGACCCCAATACTTAACCGGTTCTATATTTCAACGGCTCCAAAAAGAAGAAGGGCAAAGCAGACCTCAGCAAGATTTGAAACCAGGACCTAGAGAGTCGGAAGAAATGCTGCTAAGCGTTTTAGCAGAAACGCTATCGATTCTTCCTGCTCGCAATCTTAACAGTCCCAGATTTTAGCGCAAGGCAAGCAATATCAGGGCAAGAGGCAAGTCGATTATTTTGACACCAGTACATGAATGGTACTTTAGCTTTCCGACCCCGAAAGGATGAAGGGCAAAGTTGACATCGGCGGGATTTGAACTCAGATCATAGCAATCCGGAAGAAATGTAGCTAAGCTGTTTGTCCGATGCGCTAAAGATTCTGGTAGCTCTCCGCATTAATAAATAATATTAATCCATTCTATTATAGGCACAAGGCCTGAAATTGTTGGGTTGAAGACTTTGTTGAAAGATTACTTTGAACCCACTGTTCAACTGGTACTGAATGCAAAAATCCTGAAAGGATAAACGGTAAAGTCGACCTCGATGGAATTTGAACACAGGACTGAAGGACGGTCGAAATGCCACTAAGAATTTTGTCGGGGTTGCTAACGATTCTACCGGCTCGCCAGAATCGTTTCACCAATAGGCACAAGGTCAGTAACTCTGGAGAAGGGTATAAGTTGATTACATCGACCCCGGTGCTCAACTGGTACTTATGTTATAGACTCCCATTTGATGAAAGATAATGACGATCGCATTGGAATTTAAACTTAGACGAAACGCCGCTAAGCATTTTGCCCGGCGCGCTGACAATTCTGCCAGCTCACCGCCTTGATGATTTCAAATTTCAGCACAAGGCCGGCAATTTCAGGGGAAGGAATAAGTCGATTACATCGACCCCTGTGCTCATCTGGTACTTACATTATCGACCTCGAAATTATGAATCATAAAGCTGACCTCGGCGAAATTTGAACTCAGAACGTAAAGACGGACGAAATGCTGTTAAGCATTTTCTACGGCGTGCTAAAGATTCTGCCAGCTCATCGGCTTAATAATAATAATAATAATAATAATAATAATAATAATAATAATAATAATAATAATAATAAAATGGCTGAAGTTCAAAAGATAGTGCTCATGGGAACTGCCCATATCCTACGTAAAATACTGTCTATGTGATCTCAAATTTTAAAGCAAACACATAATTTTCTTATGGTTTCTTAAACATTCACTTGAACAAAACTGTACAAATCCAAATATATGGTACCCTAGGCATAACACCTACATGAACTTCTAACTTGTTGTCTCTTGAGGTCTCTGGGTGAGACTTGGATCCAACTTGTACAAATGCAAAACAAAAGTCAAACATAAAATAATAATAATAATAATAATTATTATTATTATCATTTCAAATTTTTGCTACAAAGGCTGCTTGAGAAAGGTGGGTAAGTCGATTACATCGACCCTAGTAATGAAGTTGGACTAATTTTATCGACCCCGAAAGGACGAAAGACAAAATTGATCGTGGCGGAATTTGAACTCGGACCGTAGACACGGATGAAATGTCGTTAAGCTCCTATATTATTAATGGGAAGTGTCTTCAAAATCCATAGATGTGAAGCGCTATTAAATGTCTTCTGCTGATGCATGGCGCTGCTTGATTAACGAAAACAATTTTTTTACAAAATGACATATTTTAATGGATCCTTGCAGCGGAAACCAAGACAAATGTAGTTGCATACATAAGTAGGATGAAGAATTGGAACACACATAGAAAACAGATGCTTGGATAGACAAATAAATTTGCTATAAATAGAAAAATATTTCAAGATTCATTCTCGTTGTGGCTTTACGCCGTTCTAGCACAACTATACTAAATCGACAAATATACTAAATCGAACCATATTTTTATATACAGTTGATTTAAAGCATTATGAAAATGACGATAAACAACTGAACTTGTTATAATAAATAGTGCAAAGGTTTAGTGTGGATATATTTTATATGCTACAGAGAAGAAAAAGTGTTAGCATAAGCAGAAGAAAGTGAAGAATGCATATGAAGGTACATTTCATATATATTTATGTGTGTATGTATGGATTTGATATACAATAATATGCGCGCATGTGTAGGCTATTTAATAAATTACGTATAACACCTTGGGTTTGATATGCAACATATATATTTTATATACCAAGCCTAACTTGTTATATTTAATTTGTTTATTTACATAATAGCTTCCATATCTGCCCGCTTGGATTTCTCTTATAGCTATTTTGTACACCACGGAGTCTAAGTTCGAATCATTTGAGTGGTACTAAGTGTTTTCTATACCGAGAATCTCTGGATCTCACCTGTTGACAATATATATTCTTTTATTCTTTTACTTGTTTCAATCATTTGACTGCAGCCATGCTGGAGCACCACCTTTAGTTGAGCAAATCGATCTCAGGACTTATTTTTTGTAAGACTAGTACTTATTCTATAAGTCTCTTTTACTAAGTTACGGGTACGTAAACACACCAGCATCGGTTGTCAAGTCATGTTGGGGGGGGGACAAAAACACACACACACACATACATATATACGACGCGCTTCTTTCAGTTTCCGTCTACCAAATCCACTCATGAGGCTTCGGTTGGCCCGAGGCTATAGCAGAAGACAGTTACCCAAGGTGCCATGCAGTGCAGTGGGACAGAACCTGGAACCATGTGGTTGGTTAGCAAGCTACTTACCACATAGTCACTCCTGTACCAATAAGTATATATATATATATATATATATATATATATATATATATATATATATATGTGTGTGTGTGTGTGTGTGTGTGTATATGTGTGTTGACATATATATGTATATATGTATGTGTGTAGTTAAAATGTAGAAATGGAAGGAACTAGAAGAAAAACAAGTTTAAAGGTATAGACTATATGAATATTGTATGATAAATGAATAAGAAAAATAGAAAAGAATATTGACACATTAACATGATATTCAAGTCAGAACAAACGACATTTACCGATAAACCAGTTTTAATGCAATAAATTTTGCGATTCGGTTATTAAAACGACTGACAAAAACAAAGAAAAAGCAAATGAGAAAAGAAAAGGAAAGAAAAAATTATTTAAAAAGTAAAAACATTTACAATACGTTATAACATGGAAGTAATGGACCTTAAAACAAGTTATTAAACATTTGCCATTCTCTGAAGTTGAAAGTGGTGTCCTACTGTGGGCTTAAACAAATATAATAATTATATAACAGAAAATATAATAAATATATGACAGAAACAGGTTACTACCAACAGCTAAGAAGAATGGAGAATGCAGTGCACAGGAAGCTGTATTTCACTTTTCTTATATGCTGCAATCATACAGCATCTAACTGATAAAATAAAACAAAACAAGAACCTTACAAAGTAAATCTAAAATACAATTAGATAAATGTAATAGGAAGTATTAAAAATGAACAGCTTTTCAACAGTTAATATACTATCAGAGTCGAGAGAACTGACATAGACCACTAAGACTCATGTCATTCTGTCCATAGCACAAATAAACTATATCATACTAAACATGAACCATAACCATAATTGACTCTTGCATGCAAAGATCAAACTTACCTTTCTCTAACTACGTCTATAAACTTTGACTGATTGATTCTTAATTTCTAGGAAATCTCCTCCGTTTC
>NC_142937.1:5921952-5929452 GCF_046866305.1 Octopus bimaculoides | reverse complement strand
AATTTCATGAATACTAACACAAAAAAGTAGTTTTAGTATTGAAATTTACATCTGTTTCTATTCATGACGCTGAAATACGAACGGAGACATTAGCGGTTTATATTGTTTTCTTGAAAGATGTTTTTGATGCCAATGATAATTACGTCTCGAACGTTCCAATGCGTCGAGCTGTAGATTAGCATCACGTGATAAAAACCCTCATGGTCAATGTTCACCATGCGTCTGCACATGTATGCGCAGGCCTAATTTAGAGTTATTGAAGACGAGCAGTTACCCATGCACACAAATATTTTCCACTCTCCTCCCCACTGTTGTTTAGCCACAGGAGAGGCCTCCAACCTGGGCCGATACAGCTTGTGAGCTTTAAGCTTATAAAATATTATCAGACAGAATACTAAGAAGCGGGCACGGTACCAGGATTTCCGACTTGCGCCAAATGTAAGAAACTACTCCAAATCATCGTGACATGGTTAGCCCATATTACTCCGTAAGGAGCATAAAGCCGGTTTCTGGGTTTCTCTGGCATATATATTCCTCTTTGGGTGGGACTCCAACCCGTCGCAGGGTTACTCATTTGAGTGGATGGAGCAATGTGAAATGAAGTGTCCATCAATGCAAGTTAATGAAAACCGTTTACATTATCTCGTAAAGTCTTCGATTTTTACAATGGCAAGACAAGTTTCTCTCGGTAGTTTTTGCCAGTAGGTAGACTGTGTCTTTGAGAAATACTGTATATGTATCATTGAAAATCTGTCCAGTATCACTTATACGATAAATGAATATCACACTGTCCTATAAAGCGAAGTATACTTTGAATAATGTAGTCTGGAATACTTGACAGTAAAAGAAAGAGGAAAAAGTGCCGGATTATCAGAGTTATAAGGTCTTTAGCCACAGACGGAGCAACACAGACTTGGGTATAATCAACAACAAAAATAATAACAGCCACTATAACACAAACGGAAGCAACAACAGCACAGCAGTGGTAGTATCAACAGCAGCAGTAGTAGTAACAGCACCAACAGCAGGTGCATTACGAGTAGAACTATAAATTAAGTAAACTGAAACAAGTTAAATTCACTCTACTCGTGGTTCACCTTTTGCATTACCATAGACAATGAACAACATGGAACACACACACACACTTACCATTTTATATATACATATATTTATATATATAAAAGTGAATGTGTATATGTCTGTATGTAGTTATAAATATATATGTATATACGTGTGCAACTCCCCTCTCTCTCATTCTTTCTCTCTCTCTGTGTATATATATATAAATATATATGCGTATTGGCATACATAAGAGCACGCGCACACACACACACACACACAGCAAAATTGAATTATTGTATTGTGTATTCATTGATAAAATGTTATCAGCTTCAAATATAGTTCAGTCAGCTAAAAGTTTATCTGTTTTCTTTGCAGAGTGATTTATGATCCAGAATTTGGATAAGTATTGCCAATCGAATGGAATGTTCTAATATCCAAAACCTTTGCTATTCTAAAGAAGACAAAGATTAAAGAAAAAACGGGAACATTAAAGAGATACATATATTTGAAAAATGTCTCCGTTTCTGTGAGCAGGAGTTGACTGCTAACGTAGTCTAAATATAACGGATGTCTAGTAAGTGGCCTTTTGCTTGGTGGTCATTTTTCTCTCAGATTTTTTTTGGCAAGTTTGTAAAATCTTATGAAGTCTCGGGAACTTAATATTTGTTGCACATTCTTCTGCGTATTCTGTATATTCTTTACTGATTTATCATGAAGGTGATTTATGGTTCACTAGAGAATGCAAACTGCTCGAACTTGTCATTAAAATACTGTAATATATAAGATATATGTGTTATAGCAACTACAACGAGGTGAGCGAGAATAAAATGTTCTACTGGAAGTGATAATTTGATCGCCTGTTCATAAATGTCCTGTAGTTTGTTTTGAACTCTTGATTTTGCGTCCCATAGATCACCACTGGGAGTTTGATAATTCTATTAAAGACAAGAGTAACGTGTCTTAGTGTCTTAGTACTGTGCACATATTCGTTAGAAAGTGAAGGTTTTGGCTTGTAAAGAAAGTTGACAAAGCATAAATTGATTTCGGTACGACAACTCAAGAATTGCTTCAGAATGACCTATTTTATATTTGAGTGAAAGATATGGATAGCGTTTGTGTCTATAGGTGTGTGTATTATAATATACCTATTAATTGATATCGGTTGAATACAAACAAAGCGGAAACCTTTGTGCAAAATCTCCTTTAAATTGTACCCTGCTGTCTTGAATACAGAAAGATACACTTGAAAATCACTGATATATAAATAGATGTGATGATCACAACAGGGTTGTCTTTGAACAGTGTTTCAGAATTAAGGCTAACCTAGGGCTAAAGGACAACAAGACCAACTAGGACGATAGCAACGACATATCTATTAAATACCAACGAAGAAAATTGACAAATGATGAAAATATTAGCGATTATATGTGGTTATATGTTTATTTAAGGTATTAAAACCGTTCAAATTTTACTGATTTTGTCGAGTATCCATCATGTACACTAACAAACAATAATCAAATCACCACATCTTTTTCTGCTGGATACCATATTAATCAGTGCAAATTTGAGTATGTATACTTGGAATTGTACATGTAATACGAAGAAATAGAAAGAGCCTGAACGGCTCACCAATAGGAGATTATATCATAGAAGTACGGACTACAGAAACATGGATTTGCCAAGGCCCGGACTCATAACCTGCTTCCTATTTGTATGCAAAGCCTTAACTGCAATAATATTGCAGATAATGGATATCACTTGGGAAATTCAACTTCCAGATGTGAAGCTATACTGTAGAATCTCCTATAGTTGTACAATAGGTAGCGAAGATAATGTTAGATAAAGGATCAAATATATAAGATTTAGACAAACACAAACAGCAAGGATTTAATAAATTAGCAAAGTACATCATACACAAATGAAAGAAAATGTACGAAATAAATAAATGATCTATCCTTTTATTCTTTTACTTGTTTCAGTCACATTTGACTGTGGTCATGCTGGAGCAGTGTCTTGAAGGGTTTTAGTCGAAACAATCGACCCCAGTACTTATTGTTTTTTAAAGCCTGGTACTTATTCTATTAGTGTATTTTGCTGAATCGCAAAGGGGATGTAAACACACCAACATAGGTTGTCATGCAGTGAAGTGGGGACAAACACAGACACAAAGAGACACGTACATATACAGATAAATATATATATGCACGACGGGCTTCCTTCAGTTTCCGTCTACCAAATCCACTCACGAGGCTTTGGTTGGCCCAAGGTTATAGTTGAAGACAGTCGCCCCAAGTGCTACGCAATAGGAATGAACTCAGAACCTTGTGGTTGGGAAGCAAACGTCTTACCACACAGCTACGTCTGTGACTATTTATATTAACTTTGAAAAAATAAATTTTAAACATAAGATTATAGATATTTATATTCTGTTTTAGTAAGTTATAGTTATGATATTATCGTGTAGATTTTAAAAGAAGAGTAAAACCCGTCAGAAAAAAAAAAGCAAGATAAATTAATGACTGTCTCGCTTTAGAATATACACCATTCAAAGTCTGACTCAGATAGATTAAATACTGCCGTGAATACAGGGATCTTCTTAAAATAAACTACTTTAAGACTACAAAAACATTAAGTAAAGAATAAAGAAGAACTAATAAAAACACCTACAAAATAAAAACAACAAAAAGACGGTTCCTCCCACGAATAGTGCGGGGAGAACATCGTCGTATGGATGAAACGTGGGTTTCTTTCTTCAAGTAATCCAGCCTATATAGAACAGAGGCTGAGGTAAAATACAGCCGAAATGAAAGTTGACAAATAACAGAAAATATAAAAAATAAAAAAATTGCTGAAAACTAAACAGAAACCAAAGATATTGGAAAATATTCTACTTTGCCGTTGGCATGAAAAGACTTTACATAGCCAATATCTAACAAGACAGATCAAAGCGATAGTGTGTAAAGGACATAGCAGAAGCTGTTAAATGAAGGACTCGAAGCTAAGAAAGAATAGTTTTCTTTTTTTATATTGTCGCAGCCGTCCAACCAATGACTACCAGAGGCATATAATGAAATAGAATATACAATGTAACCCCAGAATATATGAAGGATATGAAAGAAGAATCGATTACATTGTTTCCTGGTCGAACAATCTTAGCCAAAACAGAAAATAGTAAAAGCCACACATATATAGATGCATCTATCTATCTATCTATCTATCTATCTATCTATCTATCTATCTATCGGCCTGTCTGTCTGTCCGTCCGTCCGTCTATCTATTTATGTATGTATATATGTATGTACGTATGTATGTATGTATGTATGTATGTATGTATGTATCTATCTGTCTGTCTGTCTGTCTGCCTGCCAGCTTGCATGCCAGGCTGTCTCTCTAGCTGCCCGTCCGTCCGTCTGTCTGTCTGCCTGGCTGTCTGCCGGGCAGTGTGCCTGGCAGTGTGCTTGGCTGTCTGCCTGGCTGTCTGCCTGGCTGTCTGCCTGGCTGTCTGCCTGGCTGTCTGCCTGGCTGTCTGCCTGGCTGTCTGCCTGGCTGTCTGCCTGGCTGTCTTCCTGGCCGTCTGCCTGGCCGTCTGCCTGGCTGTCTGCCTGTCTGTTTGCCTGTCTGTCTGCCTGTCTGTCTGTCTCGCTGTCCGTCCACCCATCCGTCTGCATCTCTCTCTCTCTCTCTCTCTCTCTCTCTCTCTCTCTCTCTCTCTCTCTCTCTCTCTATCAATCTATCTATCTATCTACAGCTATTACACAAGTAGAGCTTTTATGCAGTGGAAATTATGCTCTGGCATTATGAAATACCTATATGTACAAATATATATACCACGTAGTATCTCAGAAAGCAGGAAATTAATTATACTTTGGGACATGTCAAACCATACAGACGACGCGATTAAAGAAAATCGACCAGATATTGTCTCCTCAACGGGCGAAGTTATATCTCTAAAAGAATCACAGAAACTATTGAAGTATGAAGATCTGGGAAGAGAGATAACTAGAATGTGGGGATTGAAAAGAGCAATAATCCCCATAAAAACCTGAACATACATCTTTGAAAAAAACCCCAAAGAAAACAAAGGAAAACAGAAATATGTAATAGCGAGTGATTATCAAAAGGAAGCAGGAATCAATGAAGCGAGTACTGTTTATTCTTTTAAAATTGGAATTAATTGATGAATTTTTCCTTTCATGTTCACTTTAATTCCAACGATAGTTCTTATAAGATAAGAGAAAAAAAGGAGGGAAGAAACTAAGAAGGTACTAAAATTAAAAGAATTTATCAGAGTGTGATGTATTGGTCGTAAAATACCTCGGACTTAATCCATACAAAAAGGGAGAAAAAAAGCAAGAACAAAAAAAAAACCCAAAACAACAACAAAAAAACAAACAAACAAACTAACAGACAAACAGATAAAAAGCATAGCAGAGATTAATGAAGAAAAAAAAGTAAGAAATACAGAGAAAAAGTAATGAATCAAAACAAGCAATCATCATGAAATTACCGGATTGTATCAGTGTTATAGGAAAACTTTGATGGATGATGAACTCTTGAAAGAAGACAACAATAGAGAAAAAAAAAATAACAGTAATAAAATATATATATATAATAAGAGAAAAAATATGTATAATAGTAACAACAATCTATAGGAAGTGATTGAATACATGATTTAGAGAGCAGAACAGATGATTAAATGGCATGTTGAAATAATTGATTATTGATTTTTTAACAGAATGTTCCCCTTTCAACAAGAAGACACTGTTGCATAACATTATTTTTATTTTTCCTTTCATTTTCATCATTTGGACATTACATACACATATATTGTAGACACATACATATGTTTACGTACACATATACATTCGTAAATGCAAGCAAATACACGCATATACATACATGCATAGGTACACACACATATAATATAATATAATATAATTATATATATATATATATGCATGCGTGTGCATTTGAATGCGCTTGTGTGTATGTGTGTGTGCCTCTGTGTGTGTGTGCCTCTGTGTGTGTGTGCCTCTGTGTGTGTGTGTGTATTTAATTAAAGTAAAAACGCAGTGAAAAGCAATTAAACAGCAGAGGAAGAATATCACACACACAGACACATACACATGTTCACACACATACAAACATACACATGCCCACATGCACACACAGTATTATATATACATGCATACTCAAATATAAACACAAATCTGCTTGTATTGGTATGTATGTGGATTTGTATATTTTCTTTATATATATATTAGAAAATGTGAAAATGTGATTATATATATGTGTGTGTGTGTATGTGGGGGCTTTTATACGGTATTTGCCTGTGTATGTAACCCAAATTTTATGTGAAAAAGTGGAATATTAAGACAACATTTATGATGTATTTAGAAGATACGTTTTATGATGTTCTATTGGTGGTAATTAGAGACGATACTCAAGGATTAATTATGCGTCATGCAAAGGCCTGCGCAAAAATGCTTTTTCTATCAACAGACAAGAGTCCAATTGTATATCTATCTATCTATCTATCTATCTATCTATCTATCTATCTATCTATTTATCTATCTATCTATCTACATACATACATACATACACACATACATACATACATAAGTACACACACATACGCATATATATATGTATATTTATGTATATATATATATGCACATATATATATTTGCTTATATATCTGTATGTATATATATATATATATGCATACATAGACACAGACACACAGACACATAGACACACACACGCACGCACACACACACACACACATACACACACACACACACATATATATATATACACACAGATGCATACATGGGTATGAATACTTATATTTGAATACGTAAAAATACGAACAAATGCCGCGTCGTCAGGGCTAAAGCTGGTGCTCTAAGATATGTGGGGACGAAAGCCGTAAATGTTAACAATGTGACATGGGAGATTTCAGTCTCGTCTTCGTGGTTAGACTGTCACAGTGTACATCTGATCGGTGGTTCGAGTGAATGGTCACCTATCGTAGCGCTTCAGTATTATGCGTTTCGTGTGTGAAGATATTCCTCTATCGCATCTGCTGTGGGTCGTGAAACTGAAGACGTTAAGGAGTGACCCTCGCGTAGTAGGACATGGGGAGGACCATGCCAGCATACGCGAACGGTGTTTCGATAATAGTGTCTGATGCCAAGTATAGACAAGTCACCAGCACTGCTCTAAGAGAGTACAAGGCTGAGACAGGAGCAAACTTCAACAAAGTAAAGTCAGTGGTCCTACAGCTCGACACCTGGAGAGGGAGGTTCAATATGTCGAAAGGCGTAGTGAGACGCTGAACAGAAGGACTAGTTAAATTGCTCGAGCTCTGGTTTGTCTCAGATCTCAAACTGGAGAAGAACTGGTATTTGGTGGCGTGCATGGTAATTAATGTCA
>NC_142937.1:5896952-5916952 GCF_046866305.1 Octopus bimaculoides | reverse complement strand
TCTACCTCAGCACTCCCACAATCCTGATTCTAAAGCATCAGAGAATGACAACGGCGATGACTACTGCCAGCATCATCATCCTCATCATATTGGTGTAGCCATGATGTTCTGGTGATCTGAAGAGCTAGCCTTCTGTATCTGCATTGATACGTAATTGTACAATTATACTATGCAATGTATAGTATGCATATTGGTGCAGGCATGTAAAATACTTTAATATGAACAGAAAGTACTATTGCAACTATTGAAAGTACTATTCCAGGCTGTGAGTTGGCAGAAACGTTAGCACGCCGGGCGAAATGCTTAGCGGTATTTCGTCTGCCGTTACGTTCTGAGTTCAAATTCCGCCGAGGTCGACTCTGCCTTTCATCCTTTCAGGGTGGATTAAAGAAGTACCAGTTATGCACTGGGGTCGATGTAATCGACTTAATCCCTTTGTCTATCCTTGTTTGTCCCCTCTATGTTTAGCCCCTTGTGGGCAATAAAGAAATAAGAAAGTACTATTGCAACATGAAAGTTACATAGAACTCTACATTATGCTTCTCTGTACTGGAATACTATATGGTATGGTAGGTAGGTCTACTAGTGGAGCTTGCTTCGACTGCCACAGAATTCCGTGAATCCATATATTGCACTACAAATTCATATATATATATATATATATATATACATACACGTGTGTGTGTGTGTGTATGTGTGTGTGTTGCTTACCGCGAACTATAAAATTAACTTTTTTTCAGCTTATCGTACTTCGATAAGGGAAAAGTTCACAACCTTCTGCGCCAATGTACCATTACCGTTCCTGAAAGTAGTTTTCTTTTTTATATCTTCTACGGATTGCTTGAAGCCCATTCACTTCCTACACCTTGATTCTTGGATCTTATATATATATATTATTCTTTCTCTCCTTTTCCTACTCCCCCTTCTTCTTCTTCTTCTTCTTCTTCTTCTTCTTCTTCTTCTTCTTCTTCTTCTTCTTCTTCTTCTTCTTCTTCTTCTACATCGCCTCCTTTCTCAGCGCTACTGCTGCTTAAACAATCAAAACCAAGAACTCATATTAGGACTACTACTACTACTACTACTACTACTACTACTACCTGTTACTACTACTACTACCTGTTACCTGCTACCAATATCCCACATGAGTAAAAGCGAGAGATAGAGACAGACAGAGATAGGAAAAATCTCCCTTGCATTTGAAAACTATGTAAACATTTTGAAAAAAAACATTTCATTTATTTTTTTCACAATTTAATTGTTTTGCATGCATTACTCTGAGTTGAAAAAGTCGCAAAGACTGAATCCGGTACTAAAATGTTCTTCATGATAAAATTATTTCAGCATTTTTCTAACAAGCAAGTATATTAGTTTGACTTTCGGGAAGAATGGAAAAGTCTATGAAGTTTCGAGTCTACGCTCTTCGACAGAAAGTATTGAGAGGAGAAGAACGAAGAGAGAGCGAAAACAGAAAAAAACGCGGACCACAAAAAATGTATAAAGATTAACCTATATATATATATTGTGATGTAATATCAACTATATAAGGCATTAAAATTCTTTAAAGATGTACCAACGCAGTCGCACCGTAACAATAATTTTATCAAGTATGTCATCGATTTGTTGCATTCTTAAAACTGTTTTACTTATTGACGTAAAGATATAAATCAATAGATAATATCTTTAATGGTTGAAGACGCTTCGAGTGTCTGCAAATGTAGATAGCATCATGTATGACAAGTGTGTAGCAAAATATAGTGTTGTGTTATAAAACAGTATCTTTAGTACAATGTATGTTTACTATACACCTCGAAGTAAACGTTTTAGAAATATATAACTTCAAAAGAAATTACATATTTCATGGTTCTCAATAAACTTCCATTTTTATTATTTTCAAAATAACAGTAGAATTTCAGTATTTCATTAATTTTGTATGATTTTTTAATTAATTTCTTAATAATTGCTAATTAATTTTGTGTTTCCATTATTTAACTGACTGTTTTTATTCTCATTTAAGCTTTAAAACAATTATACAAAGTTTGGAAATATTTATAATTTAAGCCGAAATATTTCAATATTTAGACATGTTATTTAAAATATATGAGTACTACAGAGTTGTTTACTTGTTGGTTATAAACAACAGACGGTAGGTCAAGGAGTGGTTAGACTCAAGTGTACGGTGGTGCGATAAACTCTCTCACCAAATAAAAAGAGAATAGAGCCTATTCGACGTGCCAACGAACATAAGTTATGGTGGATTAGCCCCAAATACTACTATTCCGATACAAGTCTAAATATATTCCAATCATACTTAAATAGAATAAGCAGTAAAAGTGCTTCCAGGCAAAGAATTATTTCGTATTCAGGTAACGGGGAGATTTATTTAATAAGATTATGCACAGTAGATATCCGATTTTAAAAAGTAGCATATATAGATATATACAAATACGTACATACATACATGCGTACATAAATACATACATACATACATACCTGCATAGAGAGAAAGAGAGAGACATACATGAGAAGACAGGAAATAATAAAAGAAAGAAATCTTTAACTTCTAATGAATAATACAAACACTCTTCTACATGTATTGAATACTGCATCTTCCACTTGTGTACCCAGAATAAATATACTCGCACACACACACGCACGCACACATACATGCATGCATATATGTGTGTCTTCAAATATAAACCTATTCCAGGTGCGTTCTTAATTACAGACATGAATAATCACAGTAGATGGCAAATAATTGGAAATGGTAAGTTATATACACGATACAGACAATTGCAATTCAAGATGTATTCTTACTAGTCACTGAGAGTAATCTTGAAAAGATATATATATATATATATATATATATATATATATATATATATATATATATATATATATATATATATATATATTCATATGTGTGTGTGCGTGTGTGAGAGAGAGAGTATATGCATGTGTGTATGAATGTATGTATGTATTATGTATATATATATATATATATATATATATATATATATATATATATATCTTGATAAGAAACTAAAGATTAAGTTGATGTCATTAATTTGTCTAGGGCCATAATTAGTTCGTTGAGTTCATTGATCACAACTAAGCAATTGATTCTCCGATCTTACACAATGTATCTGACCAAGTATAGACGACAACAACACAACTATCACTAACTACAAAGTGACTAACTCCTCTTGTAGAGAGCTGTCTTCAAATAAGTAATTGCGAAGAAGTTCAGTCATTTGCAATTTCATGATCAAAAAGTTAACATACACACTATTCTTCAATTCTGAACATTTCATTACGATCAAACTTCTTAAATGAGATCAAACTTCTTGCTTTCGAATAAAATAACTTAATCTTAAGTAAGGATGATATTGAATACGATAAAAATAATTAAAATAAAGTGAGACCCAGTAATGCAGGTTGAAATTGTTAATGCAAATAAGTAGCGGAATTCAAGTCGATCATTTCTTGAAAGAAGATATAATTTCTAAAGAAGGGGTGCTGATAATTATGATTACCAGGAATACCAAGGAAGAATATTGAGAAGATTTCAAACACTACATCACTGTGTATTGTATTGTACATAATGAAAAGTAAATCATACACAAAGGCATTTTTATTGAGGCTGATATATTATAGAAAATCGTATACAATGTTATTAATGGAAGCATAAGGAGAATTGACAGATAGGAAATCCATTTAACAGAAATTGGATTTTCAATACTTGCTATTGGATCGTATGTAGATTGAAGTAGTAATAACTTTTTACAAAATATGGATTAGTAATCAAAGGCATATACTTCGGACACAAATCATTGTTTGCTAGAAGCTATGTGGGGTTGGTTAGATCTGACATCCATTTATAGAGTTGCATGTGGATCTGCACCTTAAATTAACTGGAGAAGTTAAAGTGTTTGTATACTCTATGCATACAAACTCTTTATGCATTCACTTATCCGTAGTTGATATCTATTAGTAGATACACTTATACATAGTTGATATCTACTCTATGCCTACACGCATACGTAGTTGATATCTAACCGTAGACAACTTATTTTCCACTTGGTAGGTTTCTATACTTCGCTAAAAGATATGTTGATATAGATGACAGAATATGACGGAAAATTAGGAAGATATCATGCTTTGAAAGGGAATAGGTCTATAAAAAATGGCTAACAGTTTTATGTCTCCCTTAACTTATGCAGCAACACATAGGAGCATTATTACAATATAAATAAAAAAAAAACGGGCATACAGTAACACACATCTTGTGACCCAACCATACTTTTGAAAAATACAGTCAGCAAGCAGCATAAGCGTGTGAATCTTTAACATCATTTCCATCAGTGTAGAAGAAAATAACGTCTTTAAGACAAAAATTAAGTGGGTGGAACGGACAACAGAGGGAAATCTTCAGAAGAACTCCCGTGACACAAGTATTTCGGCCCGTTCCTGACAGCGTGCACCTGTGAGGAGAAATCGTCGAATCCCCAGCCATGAGTTATCAGAGGATGTGCAGATTAATGACGGTTTTGTTCGGTCCTTTATCGCTTAAAATTTGGGTATGAGACGCGTGTCTGCTAGGTTTGTGCCAAAACTGCTTTCAGCTGACCAAAAAGTAACTCGGGTTTCAGTTGCACAAAATCTCCTTGATTGTGTCGAGAACGATGACGAATGTTTGAAAACTTTGCGTAGGCCTCTGAGCAGGTATCACCAAGCTTTAGGCAAAATTTGATGCAGATTCTCTGTTCAATTTTTTCTGTCATGTTCAATGCGACAATCACATGTTACACACGTTCCTTCCAAGCACTGCTGTAAACAGCGGAAGTGAGATAGAACGTTATGCTTAGTGTGCATGCACAACAGAGTTCAAGTTCGATCTGTGCCAAGCGGCTTCACTCTGCGTGCTTTAGCTTCGTTACTATGCCAACAGTCCGGATACTTATTGACCAGACCACATTATTTCAAAACGAAACCCCATGTGAGTCATTGTCGGTTTTTTTCCTCCGTCTTCCTTTACTCTTGGACTTCCTTCTATCGCCTGTTTCTGAAGAAGAGCTTTGCTCGAAACGTAAAGCCACCTTTCTTTCCACCCCTGAGCGTCTGCTAATACCTTGTATGTATCACGTCCTCGCGTTGTTGTTTTTTTTGTGTTTGTTCTTCGTTTTTTATTTACTATATATATATATATATATATATATATATATATATATATATATATATATATATATATATATATATATACACACACACACACACACGTTTTTATGCATGTTTGTGTATATATATGTGTGTATGTGTGTGTGTGTGTGTGTGTGTGTGTGTGTGTGTGTGTGTGTGTGCATTATGTATATATAAATTGAGTGCGGTATCTCATATGAGATATCGCATGATCATCTGAGACGAATAAGCACTGGTTAACAATGTCTGGTTGCAGATTTTCGTGAAAACTATTTTCAAAAACGAGGAGTAGTATTTGCACTGCGAGGTTACTTCCATCAGATACTGCTAGCGATCTTCACTAGAACAAAAGCTGAGAAAATCAGGACTATGCTTAAAATTTTCAAACTGTTTACAAGTATGAGAATCAATGTGTTTGAAGATCAGCTGCCTGGTTATTTTGCCAAAAATGTGTTATTGGTTGCGGGAGGGTGGGGGGATTTTTTCTTCCGGCAGATATGATGCCAATAGTGCAGCTCCCATAAGCATAATTCTTAATACTGCAGATGAATTGATAACGAAGGAGATTTCACAACTTGAAACATTAACTGACACACAAATGGTAATCCGTAAAATTGTTTGGCTGTACGGCATTAACTAGCATTTGCTGCAAGCATTTCAAAGAAATATTTATATCTACACATCAATAGTCACTATGTGATTAGAAAAATAGTTCTTTTGTCCGTTATCCTACACTTTTGAAACTTATAGGAACCTCTGCACCTACTACAACACAGACTTCAGGATGGGAGGAAAGAGCCTTAATAATTCTTCCTAATTTTGGTACGTAGCCAACAATTTTAGAGGATAGGGTTAATCGACTACATCAACCCTAGTACTTGAATTGTACCTATTTTATCGATCTCGAGAGTATGAAAGGCAAAATCGACCTCGGTGGAATTTGAACTCCGAACGTAAGGAGCCGGTTGAAATAGCAAAACACAAATGATGAAGAAATGGATGCTACGTGATAACAGCACCACTAGTCTCATTGTATCGTCACAAAGTGGATGCAATTGTACCCAGAATTTATTTATACGAACAGATACGCTATTTTGATTTGGATCGTTTTTTTTTAAGAATAACTGAGCTTTCACACGTCAAGCAATCAATTAAGTTCTTTTGGTAAACATTGAAAGCTGCTAGGCTGCATGTAGATTGATGCTACTTTGTTAATGGCCTGTTTTTCGTATGATACCCAAGTGTGGGAAGTCCCCATGACCTTTTTATTAATGCCTCAGTTGGCAAAATAACAAACATTGAATATTCTGAAGAGCTGACATCTAAAATATTCAGAACTGTCAAGAGCATAATAGACACAGATGATCAAATATCATGGAAGTAATCCTTAATATAATTTCTTTATCTTTGTGTGTATTCCAGGTCGAATATTTAGATGCATGGAGCAACTGTGTGCACTCCGGTATATATATATATTTATATATATATACACGCACATACACACACACACACACACACACACACACATACACACATACACCACACACACACACACACACACACACACACAGAGGCACACACATACACGCAACACACAAACGCACATAGACGAAAACTCATGAACTCAATTGCGCGCGCACACACACATGTATATATATATATATATATATATATATATATATATATATATATATATATATATATATATATATATATATATATTTATATATATATATATATATATATATATATATATATATTCATGTATATATATATATATTCATGTATATATAAATATTTAAATTACGCCGCAGCTCTATTTCGTATGATGCCAACGCTAGATTGTTCTTTCTAGCACAAACAGCAAGTGAGTGGTATTTCAGTCCCAACCGAGTTAATCTACCCATTGATAGGCTTTGTTTTTCATCCTGCAGGGTCTTCAACGAGACCACGCTTCCTAGCAAGTAAGCTAAACAGGGTTGCCGGTTTTGTCACCGACTGTCCGAACATGCGATAGGTTGTACTTTGTTACCTGTTACTAGCAGTACTTAAAGTGAGCTGACATATACATACATACAGCTGCATATACATACGTACATGCGTACGTACGTACATACATACATACATACATACATACATACATACATGCATACATACTAACAAAAATACCCTGTTGTTGATGTTGAAATTCCAATGAAAAAACCTTGGATCTAGGTTAGAAACCAGTTCTTTCTCTATTGACAAGAAATCTTGAAATATACTGAATCCATCCATCCATCCATCCATCCATCCATACATAGGAGTCTCGTATCTTTGTTAGAAACCAGCTCCTTTATTCAAAGGAAGAATTTAAATAATTTAAATAACAGATGAGAAACATACGCGTGCAAAGCCACATGTTATTATGAGCAAATGTTCATCATATAATCACTCACTTTCTAACTATCTTGCCCTCAGATTTTATGTGTGTTCGCGTTTGTTCGCGTTTGTTCGCGTTTGTATGTGCGTATGTACGTAGGTACATTAGTGCAAGCATACGCATACATAGTGGCAATATGTATACATTGTTATAATTAGATATGTATTTATTTTCTTGCATAAACATATCTTTACTTGTACGCGCCGTGTGAGTCCTAAGTAATACTGAAAAATGTAATCTAACGAAGTCTTTGTTACTTTTTAACAAATTAGTTTCATTATGCTTCTCTTAGAGCTAATCAAAAAAGTTTTTTTAAAAAACGCCTCTTACCAGCTGAAATAATTTTCTTATATTTAAATTACAATAAGACGTTACCAAATATTTCTTTTTGTTTTCTAGATACTACTTACATGTTTTCCACTTATCAGCTAATAAACTTCGTAACATTTTTCTATACGTAATGGATTCTGGTCGTTATTTTTTGCATGCAATTTCTTTTGTGTGTGTGTATTGTCATCATGAGCATTAGGATTCTAGAACGTACATAAAAAAATAACTGAATTATAGAAATATTCTGTCGTCGTGCCTGGCACGAGTACACTTATATCAATAAATTTAGTCATCAAATATTCACATGCAACTCATGAATGACACCAGTGCCCTGAATGTCGCGAGTTAAGGTCAATCCTGGAACATTATTATATAATTGGTTATTTTGTTACAGTAGTTTATCCCAAATCACCCATAATGTAATAGACCTACGATCAAAAGCTTTCCAATTGTGACCATTCCATCATGCTGTATATAAGGTACTACATTGTTGACTGTGTCCTTATCATTTTTAGGCGGTGGAATGTTATTTCATAGAGGCATTAGTTAGAGAGGTCTTAGATATATTCTCCATCTAGATAAAATGGAGGGGAAAATTTGAATCGATAGTAAGGGTCTCTATGCAGTAGTTCGTTCTGTTAGCCTGAACAGTCTAATCACCTTTTAAACATACTATACTATCTTAAAAACAGAAGGACACTCTTGATAACATAGATGTACATACACCATGCCCGAAAATAAAGTTTGAATATATATATCTGATTATTGATCCTCTCGATCGGGGTTAACTTGGACATAAACAAAAACGAGAATAACTGATCCAAGAGTTAGAAACAAAAACTAACGTATTGTAGAACCTATGGTGAAGCGAAGCAGTGCAACTTGCAGTTTCATCAAAAACGCCCAACACATAGTGATCGATGCGAAATTTGAAAGGAATCAAAATAACATATATTAAAGTTGGATAAAAAGGAATAAATACATTTGCCACAAGAACATTAAGCTAAGAAAGATCATATTATTTCAGTAAACTATAATCAATCTTAAGATTAGAGAGTCAGCACAAAATTGAAATTCATTCTTTCCTATATTTCTCTTATTCCGATGTTGGTAATTGCATATGTCAGAACTTTATTTCAAATGAAACAATAGATATATATTATAAAAAGAATTACTTGATTGTGAACTGACATATCGAAATTTTCAATTATGTCTTCAGCAAATGGAAACATTCCCTAATTTAAAGCTGCCTTTCAAACATTAGGTTGCAGAGTATAAAACAGTTTAGTTTTGTTTTGTGACTGTATTTCCTTTTAAACCCTAAGCTTATTCATGGCATCCTGCACTTGCATCAAAGAGATACATTGCAAAAGCAAACAACTTACCTTCGTTCGAATTTCCAAACAGTTCTAGTCAATTTGAAACGCATGTTAAAGTCTGAAGTAAATTAAGCAATCAATTTTCATTACGGAAACTTGTAACGGGTTTTTATTACAGTTAATAATTTCATGCATCAAGAAGACAACACATTGGAGTGTGTGTATGTGTGTCTGTATGTGTGAATGTATGCACGTAGATATGTATGTGTACCTCGCCCCCCTCTCTCTCGCTATATATATATATATATATACATATGTGTGTGTGTGTGTGTGTAGGTAAAATTATCGGTAAAATTTACCGATATGATCATTTTTTTATACACTAGCCATTAATATAATCATTTTAATGATTATCTCCTCAGTTCATTTATATATATATATATATATATATATATATATATATATATATATGTGTGTGTATATATGTGTATGTGTGTGTGTGTGTGTGTGTGTGTGTGTGTGTGTGTGTGTGTGTGTGTCTGTCCGTGGGTGGGTGTGAGTGTGTGTATGTGTATAATCTCATTGTACCAGTGAAATCAGCAAACGGCACATCTCTAGTCAGGTTTTCAGTCGTAAGTAGCTAAAAGAAATAATTTGATTAGTTTATTTAGCAGTTGATGTGTATTTTTCCAAGGCTGGTGGATCAATGAAAACCCTTTAAAACTATAAATATCACTAACCCGATAATATTCTTAAAGAAGTGTCGAAATAGCATGAATATATCTATATAAAAATATTTCACACGCCAGATTGGAACAAGGATTGTAATCTTAACACGAGAAAGATGCTAATAACGTGACCATCTTTTGAAAACGAAGAAACCAAATGTGTCTTCTTTCAAAATTAACTGTATAACTATATAGCTAGATGATTATGACCAAGCTCACATAATTGGTGTAATGAGTATCAGAGAATATCAAATTAAGTTCCTGGTGTGACTTCAGCAAACACTGAGGTAGTGTCATCAAGATCATCTTTGAAAATTAACTTCTGGAGAAATGCAATAAGAGAACTAATTAGATTTGCACAAACGTTAAATGCTTTCGGTTCTATGTGTGAAATGTTTTCATAAAACTCTGTTTCTCACCCAGTTGTGTGAATCTTATTTATTGATTCTACACATGAAAAACGCGGCCTACGTTTTTCTTTGAGGCAATGGATTCAGATTTGCAGAGTAAAACCAGGAAACAAGCAAAGTGTCTGCACTCTTGAACATTTTCCTCCTCTAAGTAACAATAGTGTTATACAAGAGAAAGGAGAGTCTCGAGTCGCTATTAGTAAGTTACAGTTACTAACAGACGAAATCTGAGCAGATTATTGATCTAAAGTACGCTGGTAACTCTGATTTTCTATCTCAAACTGTAGAAAATTTGCAAGTCATCATATCGATTGCTGTTGCAGATTATGAAAGGATTATTCTGAACATAATTAAAACCAATGGCACTTCGCACCACTTTTCCTCCTGCCATGTTCTACGTAGAGTAACAACAACTAGAAAGTGTCCAGAATAGGATACTATAGCAGTACCATTTCCTACAAATGCACAATGAGTAAACATCCAATGGCTTCAGAAATTTCTCAGTTTTTTCTGGACTCATTCTCTGCCTTTCAAACACAGAAATCGATTGTAGACTTGAAACCACCATCAATGAATCCGTACTAAAGAGACAACGACTCAGATGTTCCAACATGTCTGACATGCCTTCCCCGTAGATTCTTCCACTGTCAACCGCACAATGGTCTGAACAACAGTGAAGAACAAAACTTTATGCCTTATATAAATCTCATTGTTACAATTTTAATAGGTTACATTATGGCTAATTCTATTCATATTCTAATGCTTTCTCTCATACATAAACATAGACGTTTCCCGTGAAACCAGACTGTACTGTAGTGCGAAAACGTATCTGCTGATCTTCGAGCAGCTGCGGAATTACTCTCTGATTTTCATGTATTAATAAGGCAAGTAATAATGTTAGTTTATCTAATAATATGTTATATCTACTAATTTTGCAATTGGAATTGTCAGGCTTCAGTAAGCGTGAATAAGATAGATATTTGTCAAGTCCTGGGATCGATATGATCGCCTATATCCTTCTTCAAGCTATTGAGATCTGTGCGTATGTTAAAAATCAATATTCTTAAATAAATTAGTTTCCTTTTGCTACATTTCCTTTATTACATTTAGCCATTATTCAGAAGGCAGTCAAAGAATTATTTCTTTCCGTCTTAACATTCACTTCGTTTCGTTTCGTTTTTCCTGCCAACATTTATCAGCATGACCTCACTGACTCCCTACGGACTTTCTATGGTATCTAACACGTATCAAGATTAATTGACTTCAAAAGTCAAATATACGCTTCTTTTTAGTCGCTCAATTCCTTCTTTCATATTGAAATAATATCTCGAATAGACAAATCTAAGTATTGTGCGAGAAATATTGGAAAATGATATATATATATAAATGTGTGTGTGTGTGTGTGTATGTGTGTGTGTGTCTGTGTATGTATTCATATGAGTGTGTATATATGTGTATACACATATATACATATATATATGCATGAATACATATATACAAATATACATATAGTTATACATACATATATATACATATACATAAATAGACGTATATATATATACATATATGTGTATATGTATACATATGTATAAATATACGTATATATATATATACATATATGTATATATGTATATATGTATATACGTGTATGCATACGTATATATACATATATACATGTACATATATGCTCACACACACATATATATATACACATATCTATCTATCTATCTATCTATCTATCTATCTATCTATCTATCTATCTATCTGTATGTGTATGTGTGGGAATGTGTGCGTATGTGAAAGTCTCTATGGAACAATTTTTTACACAAGATTAATAACATTGTAGCATTGTAAGAAATCGCGTTTGCTTGTGCGACAATATAGGAGGAAATGTATCCTCCACTCTTTCCCTTGTTCAACAGTCCGTTGTGCCCATGCTGGGGCACTGTCAGCGAACGTATTACAACTAATGTTTTGCTATTTTGTGAAGGCCTTACATTTATAGTGCTATTTAGCTCTCATCAGCCCTAACCTTTTAAAACCTGTTACTGAAGGCATAATTTAACTTTTTAAAGAATACATTGGACAATTTTATTTTAAATACAATGCCTGAAAGCAATCGGGTGGGTCACGACGCCTACGTTTTTGATTATTGATTTATAGTATTGGAAATGACCTGGAGCTAAGCAACAGTATATAAAGATACGTATGTATGTATGTATGTATGTATGTACGTATGTATGTATGTATGTATGTATGTATGTATATATTTATGTATGTATGTAGGTAGGTGAGTAGGTAGGTTGGTAGGTAGTGAAGTTGGTAGGTAGATGGGTGAGAAGGTAGATAGGTAGGTAGGTATACATAGCAGAATGTCTCAATATATAGTTTTGTTTTTCAATGCAGGAATTCTTGAATTTTAAAATAGATTATATTTGAAAGTTGTTTTCAACTTTAGGTACCAGTTGGTATCAAAAGGTTACCGGGCTAGTTATGTAGCGCACCAACGTGTGCAATGAGAGCTAGCAGTGACCTTTATGAGGCAGGGTGCCGAGTGACTCCGCTGTGTTCACTTCGCAAGTTGTAAAATTTGTGATTTTGTGATTATTTGTATGCTGTTGTCTGCGATTTTGCCATGGACAATAAGCTGGAACAAAAGTCAATGTGAAATTTTGCGTTAAACTTGGAAAGTCTAATACTAAAACATTGCGCATGCGTCGGCAAACTTACGGTGACGAAGCAATGGGTCGTACGCAATGTTTCGAGTGGCACAGGTGCTTCAAAAGTGGAAGAAGAACCCTGGAAGACGATGAGCGATGTGGAAAACCTACCACGTGTGTCACTCCTGGAAATGTTGAGAATATTCATTAGCTTGTGCATGAAGATCGTCATAGGAGAATCAATGACGTTGCTGATGATGTTGGTCTGTCGTAAGGGTCCGTGCAGCCAATCTTAACTTCTGTCAAGTTCGTCCCTCGTCTGCTCACCATTGAGCAGAAAGAACATTGCGTCGAAGTCTGTCGAGATCTTCGTCAGTGTCCCGCTGATGACCTTTCCTTCATACCGTGTATCATCACCGGTACGACCCTCAGAGGAAGCAGAGTCGTCACAATAGAAGACCCCTTCATCTCCACAACTGGAGAAGGAACAGTAGAGCCGCAGTTCAATCAAAAGCAAGCTTATCGTTTTTTACGATATCTGCGGTATTGTGCATAGAGAATTCGTCCCCCAGAGGCAGACCGTTAATCGGGAGTTCTACCAGCGGAATTATGGAAGAACATTCGGTGAAAGCGACCGGATGTGTGGAGCGCGAAGAATTGGATTCTTCACGACGACAATGCACCCTGTCACCAAGCACTACTCACTCAAAAAGAACACTTTATCACTTCCGTACCCGCCCTATTCGTTACATTTAGCATCTGTGGAATTCCATCTCTTACCCAAGATGAAAATGCTGCTCAAGGTCGCTGTTTTAACACTGTTGTTGAGATCAAGAGCAAATCGTAGAAGGCCCTCGACTGGCTCACGGAAAACAACTTTCAGGCCGGATCCTAAAAGTGGCAGGAACGCTGGGACCGGTATATTGCTGCGCAAAGTGACTATTTCGAAGGAGATGATGTTAAAACTTAGGTAAATAAGTTACTTCTATTAAACATAACCAGTCCGGGAACGTCTTGATACCATCTCGTAGTTCCACTTTCTTTCCCATCTCGAGCCTAGAAGTCCATTAGGCCCAGGTTTCAGGAGCAATAAGCAATTGTTAGTACAAGACTACCTCCTACCACTGAATGAGATGCCTGTCCATCTCTCGATTAGCTTGTTGCTGTTGTTGGAACTCGTCTGAATGAACTTAAGCTACATGAAATGAAGCGGCTTGCTCAATTACACGACCCGCTGCCCAGTCGCCTTCAGTCTTTTTCAGAACAATAAGTAGAAGAGACGCCCAATTACTGGAAGAGAGTCGTATAATATCTGTCAACCCTGTACCGTGCGGATAAATTCATCTTTAGCAATCTCCAATATTGCTGGAGCAAGACATTACGATATGCAGAAACAGGACTAGTCTTAACAATATGCTATGTCACAGAATGAAATGACATCGTTCTATCACTAAAAACGGGCGTGGGATGTCTGGAATCGACTAAAAGAAGTATGACATTAGTAGATGCAGAAGGGCTGATAACGCTAATACAAACTAATCATAAATTAATTAAACAATAAATTAATTAATCAATGATTACGGAAAATCAGCTTCTATGAAAATTCATTTAAAACCTCTATATAAATTTAAGTGCAACATCATAAACTTTTCTCTATTAAAGAGCATTGTTGAATGGTATCGGCTTCCGTGTACCTTGTAAAATACTGTAAGGTCAAATATTCCACTCAACACTAGTATTCACAAGAAAGTAACATAAATTTAGCGACTTACTGTAGAAGTGCCAGACGATGCAGTACTCCTTATTTGCTGGTGTCTAACGTTTCCTGTTACTTAGAAGCAAACTGAAAGGAACAAGGTTATTCACGACGATAAACATTCGAGCCGAATTTATAATATCAAGACTGTATGATTTTTTTCTACAGGAATTAGAAGAGCCTCTTCACGCCGAGTTTCTACAATAGTATACCATACAGAAAGACAAGGAGATTCCATACGTTTTATTATTTTTTTTTTTTCGTGAGTGTTCAATATTGGCTTCGATAAAGTTACGGAACGCCGCCAACTGTGCAGAGACAAAGAAAAGAAAAGTAGAGAAATCTGGAAGTGAAATGTCTATAATACCTTCACTAACCCCCGCCAGTTGATCGACAAAGCCGCGATGCCTTACTGAGTTGCCTGTACATTTGGCGGCAAACATGACAGAAATAATTGTTTCATAAAAGATTCCTGTGAAGAATTATTTTCTGGTAATTCCTTCATTCTTCGTAAAAGTTGATCTAAACGCTTTTACTGTGAACTGCATGTGCGTTTTGAAAGCTCCAGTTTGTTTTTCCAGACATGAAATGTTAGCTGCAAGAGCTGTAATTAAGTGCTTTACTTCACGGCTTAAGGCTGTCGAAAGGACGCTTATCAGAAATTGCATTGGTGAAATTCTAGCTAGACTTTGTTTATTGAAAAGTGTGATTTCAACTGTGTGAACCAAATTACCTCGTCTCCAGTCTTCGGAGTCGGTGCCGAGAAACATGTTGTTGTTTGTGACGCTGGAACAGATAGAAAAGACATGGCAGAGAAATGTTTTTATCTAATTATACAATGAAACGACCGACCTGAACACGAGGCTGAGATTCAAGTTACACAGATATATAAGAAAAGTATTTTCTATTGCCGTGCAAGAAAAAAAGGGGTTCTTAGAAATGCTGGAAACTGGCTAGAAATAGCAGTCAAATGATGTTATTTACTATGGTTAATGACATAGGATGTATGTCTTAGGATATATGGAAACATATCAAGTACAGCATTTTTTCACTGCCGGTATTGGTCGAAAAGAGTTACTTCTGTGGTCGCTGGAATATGTTGCTTCAGGTCTAAGAATTGCAGAGGGTAACTAGTTGTCTTCCGGGAGAAATCAGACTGTCAATTTCCTCTCGTACATAGAAACCTCAACCACTCTGCTGTTATTAGTTGTTGTTTTGATAGCGTTCGAGTTTTGTGTTATCTGAGGGTCGGGTTCGTTGGGTCGGGCTCGTCGAGTTTACCAACTTAGTAGGTATGTTATTAAATCCTCGTTGGTAGCACGCAGTATCAGGCTGTGTGCGAAAGTGTGAAACATTAGTTTCTATATTGTTATTATTATCCGGAACGTATGCATTTATATATGTGCAACCATTAAAGTAATAAAACAACATACACGGATAAGGAATATAATGGCTAAAAGTCTTCATTGCCTAAAATATTTTAGATATTTGTATGAGGATTGATCATGGTTATTAAAGACGAAATATGTAAATGAACGAGAACACTTTAAAAAACTGACACAGTTCTGTGTAGCACCTAAGAGTGATGTTTGGGAGTTTAATATTTCAGCCTTTTACAAGTCTACGTTGTATTTGATTTCACACCAGCCAATCTGATTAGCCTAACCATGTTCACGCACGCGTTAATGCTTTTATGGCATATACAATGTGAGAAAAGAATGAAGAATAGATTAATGGAAATGTGTTATAAGAATGATAATGGTGCTCTACCGTTTAAAGAAATGCTGTAAATTCCTCTCTCTTCCATCACTGGTTTCTTACCATTTCTCTCATTCAATTGATGAGTGTCTATTGACACACGTCTCTTTTTCAGGCTCTCTGGGACTTGTGGATAAACAACAGGATGTTATTCTAAGTCCAGTGACCTGACCCGAATGCATGCAACAGAGGGAAATCTATTAAAGCATCAAAGGACCAAGAAGTGATGTTAATTGGGAAACACATTAAAACAAATAATCCCCCACAGAAAACAAAACAGTAGAACAAACATCACCATATATGTACGCGTGTGTGTGTGTAGGTATGTGTTTATGAGTGGAGATAAGTTCGGTTTTATGTTCTTATGATCATATGAAATATCTTTGATAACATTACTCACAGACAAGAAGATTGCAACATTTAAAATAATATTGTTCCATTGGAAAAGAATTAAAATACTTGTAATATGACATTGTCCTCATAACCCAAATTATTTCAGAAATTCAAATCTGAGGTCAATGCAAATTGAAGCTATTCTGCATACTCAAACATCCTAACCCGCATCCAGAGAAGGGGCGTCCGACTGATTGGCATAAGGTCACTAACAAAGAAAATCTCTGGTCCACACGGGTGTTCTGTTCCTCTTTTTGGTTTTGCTGCCGTTAATAAAATGGTCTTTTCTCCTTGAAACTGGCTGGACTCTTGCGACTCAAGCGCTTCTGTCCCACTCGTTTCTTTTGTAACCATCACCTATGTAGCGTCTTATCACTTAGGCCCCTCATTAATTGCTCTATCTAATCATTTCTTCTTAAAACGTTTGCCCTCTGTTCATATCTTTCCTGCAGTTGACTTACATTCTGTTACAACGACTAAAAAATTCAGTTAACCCTTAGCCACTTATAATTCTTGTTTGCTTTCCACTTGCTTTTTCCTCGTTTTGATAAGCCCTACCCTGATCTGTCTTTTCTCCACTATGCATTTTATATCTTCTGACTGGCATGCCACTTCTAACCTCACATCCTACGACTCTCTCTTACATCTATGTCCTTCTGAATTTACTCCTCTTCTTCGCTCTATTTCTTTCACATATATTTCCTCACCTAAATCATTTTCTCCGGTAAAATCTCTCCCCAAAGCGATTCTTTTCTTTTCACTTTCTGTCACACAAACATATATCTTTTCCCATTCCCTTTCTTCTCTCTTTTTCTCATTTTCCGCATGGCAGAAACACGATCTCATCACTCATATTCTTAGTATTTTTCTATACCCCGCTCTCTCTCTTTAGTCTGTCTGTCTCTCCCTTCCTCATGACTTCATTCTCTTCCTTTTACACATAAACACAATCATACATTATTGCACATATACGTTCGCAAACAAACTCACAAACGTACGTTCTCTTTCACTCTTTCATTCACAAATAGATACGCACTCACACACGTTCACTTTTTCCTTTCTGAATTTTTCTATGTTTCTCTCGCACTGGTTTTCGTAGAATCCCTTGCACACACAAACTTCACATTCTTAAAGTTATAAACATATAACCACACTCGCTCATACACATGTACACACATGCACATTGGCACTTCCTCTCTCTGTCTCAGACATATGTATATGCAGGTGCATGTTCACTTTCTGTTTTCTCTCCTCTCTCTCTCTCCCTCTCTCTCTCTCTCTCTCCCTCTCTCTCTCTCTCTCTCAGGTGTTCTATGTATCTTTTTGTCTTTTTCTCGCAAGCTCACGCACTACATACGCATTAACATACACACACATGCATATACTCACATAATCATATATTACTCTTTAAACACATTCATTCATTGATCTTTAATGCTTACTCCATCATCTTACGTTTACACTCTCAGCCTCTTCATCATTCTTTCACACTTCCCTGTGACATCACTATCACAATTTTCAGAATAAAAACCAAAACCAAAACTTTTTCAAGTTTTTATTTAATATTTTATATTTTCCTGTTTGTTTCCGTTTTTTTTTCTTCATATACAATGATGTTTTACGTTATTTTAGTTAGTTTTTATCTCAATATGTTACCGAATTTTTTTACGCAAATCCTACGAGATCGTGGAACGTTCTGACATTAAAATGTACAGAGCAAAATTAAATAAAATTTCTGGCATTAGAGCGAAAACATAGATATAATGGCGGTGGAGGAAAGATATAGACAGAATAAGAGCAAGAATAATTATGTAATAGCAAGCTTTTACATACGCACACACAGCAATATATATATGTACAGACATACAGAGGTATGTTTGAATGGTGAAGTAGTTTGCTTCGCAACTGCGAGGATCTAATCGGTTTCGAGACAACTGTGCGGCATTTGGGGTAAGGGTCTTCTCTACATATTTGATGCCCAATGCCTTGTGATAGAAATTCGGTTAGTAGAACTATTGTAGAAATCCGACGCGCGTGCGTGTATATATATGTATATACATATATACAGGGTGTGTAAGGTATTTGAGGACATACATTTTTTGGGTCATTGCTACATTCTTTACAAACTTTGTATAATCTTTGTTTCAGAATATAATAATTGCAGACACTCAGCTTACTCAACAAATGAATATGTATGCTGTTATTGTGGTTATAAACGCTGAGCAAAGCAATTTAGAAATATCTCGATTTTTAAAAGTTGCCAGATTTTTTGTCTACTTAGGAAGTTTGTTATATATTCTATATCACTGTTTGCGAAATTAGCGCCGTAATTTGGAAGCTCCGAACGATTCCGTCTCTGATTCACTGTATCTCTGATGGTACAAGTTACAAAGGAGCAAGTGTATGCAGTACAAACTCAATGTAGTACAAATGTATCAAGAGATTTGTTCATAAAACGCCAGTTTATTTCGCCTTTGTCTTGCAACTTTTACCGACACGGCCACATTTGTGCCTGTCATATTTTGTTTCTGCTAAAGTGTAGCTTGAACCAAATGATTCTATTTTCTTAGCTTTACTTTTATATGCATTGTAGTATGCTTTTAAGCAACTTTTTCATCGTGTATCATTCAAGTAATACGGAACTCAATTAAATGTATTTTTTTAGTGAATATTGAATATTCCCCTGGTTTTAATGCTGAATGGATTTCTTATAGTAGTAACTGTGTGGTTAGATCTTCTGTGAATATAGAGTAGTCCTTCGGTTCGATGTATTCATATACGGAACATGGAGAAAATATTACTAAATGCGCTGCTCACATATTATGAGAATAATTTCAATACAATATAAAAACTAACAACAATGCAAAACACTACTCGTACCAAATGTATACAGTACTGCACTTAGTTGTGCAGTAAAAACACGCAATAAAAATAAAACTACAGAAATAAGAGTAAAATATATCGTAGCTATATCTCTGCTTCTAAGAAAACGTAACCGTTATATAGTCCATAATCATGGCTTTAAATGTTT